>NW_006408756.1:2283503-2284672 GCF_000296735.1 Chrysochloris asiatica
GCTGAACATGTTCTTCTCCTTTTGTTTTCCAATTCCAGATCTTTGCACAGTTCGTTATCATATTTGACTTTGTATTCTAGAGCTGCTTTTTGATATTTTATCTTCAACTCTTTTACCTCCTCATTTCTTCCATGTGCTTTAGCATCTCTATGCTGGAGAGCAAGTTTCAGAGTCTCTTCTGACATCATTTTGATCTTTTCTTTCTTGTGGTCTTACTGACCTTTTGCTTTCTTCCTATATGATGTTCTTGATGTCATCTACAATTCTTCTGGTCTTTGGTCTTTAGTGTCTAATGCATCAAATCTGCTCTTGAGATGATTTCTAAATTTAGGTTGGATTATATTCAGGTCAAATTTTGGCTCTTGTGGACTTGTTTTAATTTTCTTCAGTTTCAGTTTGAATTTGCATATGAGCAATCAATGGTCTGTTCCACAATCTGCCCCTGGCCTTGTTTTGGCTGAAGACATGGAGCTTTTCCATTGTCTCTTTCCACAGATATAGTCAATTTGATTTCTGTGTATTCCATCTGGTGAGGTCCATGTGTATAATCACTTTTTGTGTTGTTTAAGAAATGCATTTGCAATGAAGACATTGGTGTTGCAAAATTCTATCATGCCATCACCAGCATCATGTCTGTCTCCAAGGCCATATTTTGCAGCTCTCGATTCTTCCTCTTTGTTTTTAACCTTCACATTCCAATCACCAGTAATGATCAATACTTCTTGATTGCATGTTCAGTCAATTTCAAACTGAAGAAGTTGCTAGAATTCTTCAGTTTCATCATGACTGGCTCTAGTGGTTGGTGTGCAATTTTGAATAATAGTGGTATTAATTAGTCTTCTTTGTAGGCGTATGAATATTATCCTATAATAGACGGTGTTGTATTTCAAGAGAGGTTCTTCTAGAGTTCCCATTCTCACACCCCTGGTGGTATATTCTTATCTTATATCTCATAATGCTCGCTACAACCCTAGCTGGTGGGTACTTATCCTATTACCCACAACATGCTCTGTATGGTAAGTACTTATCCCATACCTAATAATATATTGCTGAAAGTGAAAAGGACTTCAAACATTTACTGATGAAGATCAAAGAGCACAGCCTTCAGTATGGATTGCATCTCAATGTAAAGAAAACAAACATCCTCACCACTGGACCAATAAACACCA
>NW_006408756.1:2284772-2292204 GCF_000296735.1 Chrysochloris asiatica
AAGAGGACTTTGAAGCACTTACTGATGACGTTTAAAGACTACAGCCTTCAGTATGGATTATATCTCAACATAAAGAACACAAAAATCCTTGCAACTAGACCCCTGGACAACATCATACTAAACAGAGAAAATAAGTTGTCACGGGTTTTATTGTACTTGGATCCACAAACAACACCCATGAAAGCAATAGCCGAGAAATGACATATTGCATTGGGCAAATCTGTTGTGAAAGAAATCTACATGGAGATAAAAAGCAAAGATGTCACTTTGAGACTAAGATGCACTTGACCCAAACCATGACCTTTTAAGTCACCTCATATGCAAGTGGAGGCTGGACAGTGAATAAAGAGTGAAGAATTGATGCCTTTGAATTACGGTGTTGACGGAGAATACTGAATAGATCATGGATTACTGTTATTGTTAAGTGCTGTTGAGTCGGTTCAGACCCATAGTGACTCTGTATAGGGTTTCCGTGGAGCAGCTGGTGAGCTTGAACTGCTGACCTTGCAGTTCAAACAGTGTTGCAGTCTGGTGCATTAACCACAGCACCACGCCAGGGCTCCGTGGATTGTTGCTGTTGTTATTAATTGCCATCGAGTTGATTCTGACCCATAGCGACCCTGTATAGGGTTTCCGAGGAGCAACTGGTGAGCTTGAACCACTGATCTTGCGGTTCAAATGGCTTTTTAGTCTGATGCATTAATCCACATCGCCACCCCAGGACTCCATGGACTACCAGAAGAATGAACAAGTCTGTTTTGGAAGTAGAGCCAGCATGTGCCTTCGAAGTGAGGATGGTGAAACTTTGACTCATGTACATTGAACATGTTATCAGTAGGAAACATCCCTGAGGAAGGGCATCATGCTTGGTAAAGTAGGGGTCAGTGAAAAAGAGGAAGACCCTTGTTAGGGTTAAACTGTGCTCCTCCCTAGTATGTGTTTGTTTGTCTGGCCATGAGTCTCGGGGTTTGGTGGCTATGTAACGATGCAATGTGGTAGTTATGTCATGGCGCCCATGATGTGATCTGACCTAATAAACCAGTAAGAGGATTAAGTGGGGGATGTTGTTGCTGTTGTTAAGTGCCATCGAGTCAGTACCGACTCATAGTAACCGTATGTACAACAGAACAAAACACTGCCCAATCCTGGGCCAATCTCACAATCATTGCTACTCTTGCACCCACTGCTGCTGCCACTGTGCCAGTCCATCTCGTAGGGGCATCTTCCTCTTTTTCGCTGACCCTCCACTTTACCAAGCATGATGTCCTTCTTCAGTGACTGGTCCCTCCTGATAACATGTCCAAAGTATGAGAGATGAAGTCTCACCTTCCTGGCTTCTAAAGAGCATTCTGGGTGTACTTCGTCCAATACAGATGCGTTCATTCTTCTGGGAGTCCATGGTGTTTTTAATATTCCCTCCAACACCATAACTCAAATGTAGCAATTCTTTTATGGTCCAACTTTATGTATTCATTGTCCGACTTTCACATGTATATGAGGCTATTGAAAATACCATGCCTTGGGTAAGGGCCATCTTTGCTCTTGAACACTTTAAAGAGATCTTGTGCAGATTTGCCTAATGCAAATATGTCATTTGATTTCTGGACTGCTGCTTCCATGAGCATTGATGGTTGATCTGAGAAAAATGAAGTCTTTGACAACTTCAATCTTTTCTCCATTTATCTTGATGCTGTCTATTGGCCCAGTGGTGAGGATTTTTGTTTTTAGAAAACAAAAAAAAGGGTGGCTGCAACATCCTTAATCCCCTTGTAGCCTTGATCCCCTGTAGAGAGAGTTTCCCTGGAATGTAACCAGAACCATCTCTTATTTACTAGAGATACAAGGCGAGACAAGTGAACTGAGACTAGAGGGCCCACTACCCCCAAGAATGAAGAGCAGGGAGTGGAGTCTACCCTTTGAACCTGGGTCTCTGCTGTGAAGCTCCTAGATCCAGGGAAAGGTTGATGTCAACACATGGGGATTTCCAAGGAAGGCTGAGCCTACAGATGCAGAACAGAGACAAGGGTCTTTTCCCAGCGGCCACATTGAGGGAAAGCCTGGAGTAGCACTGTGGGTTAATGCGCTGGATGGCAAGGGTGATTTGAATCGCAAGGTCGGTGGTTCAAGTTCACCAGCTGCTCCTTGGAAACCCTACACAGGGTAGCTATGCATCCGAACTGACTTGATGACATTTAACAACAACTAAATTTTGAGAGAAAAGATTCTTCACAGAAGTACTAGATAACTAAGGTAACGGTCAGTGAGGTGGGCAGGCCTGGGCAGCACCACTGTATGCCACTGTCAGATGGCCACGAACAACGTCAACAGCAGTTCCATCCGGGCATGATTTCAGCTACAGCCTCCTGGCTTTGGTACTCAGGTCCAAAATTCTCTAATTTCTATGCAATTTCTTTTTCACCCATGGATAATAAGGCTTTTACTTAACTTTGAAATATATGGGGAGTTTCCAGTACTCTCTTTTGCTATTGATTTCTAGCCTAATTGCTCTGTGGTCAGAAAAACAAACCTTTGAGCGTGTTGAGACTTGCTTGAAGACTCAGCATATGGTAAAAAATGGAAACCTTCTGTGTGTGCTTGGCAATAATGTGTATTTAGTGATGGCTGGGTTCTCTGTTTCCTAGGGCTCAGTAAGGGCAATGTTGCTAATTTTACAGTTCTCATCTTCTGTCTCCTAACTAACTGGCCTTTTGTCCGCTTATCCTGTTACCTACTTAGAGATGTGTGTTACAGAACTGCCATGGAGGGCGTCTTTAGCTATTTCTTCTTCAGTTCTATCCATTTTTACGTGAATATTTTGAACTTTTGCTATTAAGTGCATACTTAAGGCTGTTTTGTCTTCTTGGAGACTAGAAATGATGATCATTATCAAGTGTACCTCTTCATGTCTTACGATGGTTTTTGCCTGACAATCTAGTTGAGCTGGTAGTCATTGGGCCACCACCAGCTCTTTTCTGTTTAGTGTTTCCATAGGATTTTATCCTTGTATATTTTAGACAGATCTCTTATGGACTGCATATAGTTGAACTTTTTATTATTCAATCTGTCAGTCTGCTTGGTGCATTAACCCATAGCGCCACACCAGGACTCTATTTGTTACTGTCGTTAGGAGCCATCAAGTCGGTACCGACTCAGCAACCCTATGCACAGCAGAATGAAACACTGCCTGATCCTGGGCCAAACTCACTGCTGTTGCCACACTTGAGCCCATTGATGTTGCCACTTGGCCAATCCATCTTGTTGGGGGTCTTCCTCTTTTTATCTGACCGTCCACCTTACCAAACATGATATCGTTCTCCAGCTCCTGGCCCCTCTGACTCCATAGTTACTATAAAATCTAGAGTTCTGGTGTGCCGCTGTAGGATAAGTACTACACTGCAATGTCAGTTTGAACCAAAAAGTTGGAGGTTCAAACTCACCAGCTGCTCCTCTGAAACCCTACACAGAGTTGCTAGAAGTTGGAACGGACTCGACGGCACTTAATAACAACAACTATAAAATCTATGCCTGATAACTTCATTACCTGGAGCACATCTGGGACCTATGCTGTCCTTTGCTGTTTATCCTGATTTGCTCTGATGTTATCTTGCTGTCTTCTCAAGAGCCCAGCTATTTTCAGATGAGTGCCAGACATTTTATATGAAGGAATATAGAACTATAGAAAGGCATTAGTGCTGATATACTCTACCAGCGAAGATTTAAATTAGCTTCTGGCAAGCTACTAGGAACAGTAGCAATCTCTCATAATCTCATCCATTTATAGAGACTGGCAGTGTTTGAACTCGGGCATCAGACCCTGTAGGGGAATTTGTTCTTTTGTTTTACCGTAATTTCTAGGGTGTAGTCCTTTGGGTTCTTAATCCCAAGGATGGTAAATTAACAGAATTCCAATTGCTTTAAATGACCACAGACTCTACATTTTGCTTCCTTAGTCCTACAAGGGTATTCCAGAGCTACTCTGATCTTGGCTTTCACCACTTCTAGACTTGGTAGGTCCACTGCTGGGCTCATGTCTCTGGGTATTTTGATTCCAATAGATCTCAGCACTATGATTCTTCATGGTCTCCTTAGCTCTCTGATACTTTAATACAGACTTTTTTTCTTTTTTGATATAGTGTTTCTAGTCCCTCCTGAAGTGAGAGTCCCCATCCTTCTTTTTAATCCCCATGACACAGAATTTGGACACTGATACGATTATTATCCTTATTTTTCAGATGAGGGAAATGAGATGCAGAGAGGTAACATTTCTTGTTCAAGGTTACTCTGGCATTCTGGACCCGAAATATAGGCTCTGAGCTATCATGATCTATCTATCTATCTATCTATCTATCTATCTATCTATCTTTATATTTTTTAATTGTGAGCGGAGTGATAGTTTACATGGGAGAACATCAGCTTTATACTAATCCTATCTTGTTTTTTGTTTCATTGCAATGACTACAGTCCCCTCCATGCATCATTGTTAAATAAAGCATTTGCTTTATTCCATTTTTTTTTACATACACTGAAGCACTCAGGAATATATAATCATTTAAACAACCAAAGGACATACCCCCCGGCCACCAGCACACAGCCCCTCTCCCTCCTTGAGTCTAGAGTCCCCAGCCGCCCCATCTCTCCATGTCATCATCTCTGCCTCCATCTCTGGCTTCACTGCTTCGCTGGATAGGGTCTCTCATTCCGCTCTTCTCCCTTGTACCTGCTCTATTGATGCATCATACGTATGTGAATTTTCCCAGGCAGGATAAGCTGTCCCTGGGCTCTGCAGACATCCTATTACGATGCACCCATATCCTGCACCGTAACCTCCTCAAGGAGACCAATGGCGTTTGTATTCATTGCTGTACCCACGATACCTGGTGCAGATGAGTTTGGGGAATGAACTGAGTGCTTTTATTGTCACTCCTGTTTACCATCTGCTGTCTGCCTTTCAGAAATAAACTTCATGAAGGTGACAGCTACTGTGTCTTGTCTTGCTAGGTGCTGGGGTGTGGGGACATTTCAGCTCATAGCAACCCATGTGAAAGAGTAGAGTTTTCCAGGATATAGTCCACCAGGTCTGTCTCCACAGAGCCACAAGGTGGGTTCCAACCAGGAACCTTCTGTTTAGTGGTCAAGTGCTTAGCTGTTCCTCCACCAGGGCTCCTGAGAGCTATATCAATCCTGTTCAACTGCCGTAGCTTCAGCACCTGAACAGTGCTTGGAACCTAACCCAGGCACAAATGTTTGTTAAAAAAGTGAACAGAGTAAGAGCTGGGCTTTCTAGGTTCAAACTGAACAACTTGGGGAAAAATCCCATCGTTTGTGAAAAATGGGGATCGGACTTCCTTCCTTGCGGCCTGGTTACAAGTTCTTGTCATCTTCCTCTCCACAAAAAGCGCTGTGACTGTGATCCATCTTATTCCTCTTTTTGGCACCCCCCCCCACTCTCTTTTGCAGCTTCCCACCACAACCTCACTGCTCACGTGGCCCTGACTCTCTGACACCTCTGCCCAAACAGCAGGCCGAACAACCAGCTTTTCCATGACAAGGTCAAAAGAAGGTTAAAGCTCCAGACGGACTATGAATGTCTAGTGGTTTCCTGGGACACCCTGTGACTGCTCAGATATAGGAGGGGTCTTCAAAACGTTCATAGAAATATTTCATTTTCTTTTAATTCCATTTTCCCATGAGCTTTTTAAAGTCCTTGCCTGTATTTTCGGCTTTCTTTGCAAATCATCTTTTTGGAGTTTTCCTTTGAGTTGTGAGCCCAAGTCTCCCTTCCCTCTTGCTCTCAATGGCCACAAAGCAATCCCTGGGTGGACTGTGTACAAGAAGCCTGTAATTGTGCCTAGACTGTGTGGCCACCCAGCGGCTGGTGGAGAGGTACTACACACTTGTATCCTGTGATCCATCTGGGAAAAAGACAAGCTCATTTCAGTCTGAGGTCTTCTCTTCTCTAGAACAAGACTATACCGCATCACAGACTCCCTCTCGCCTACCACTGACCCACGTGCCACGGGTGTGCATTTGGAGATATTGTGATTCTATTTCAAATACGCAGATATACCTGAGCACCTGCACCCCAGCCTGGTCAGTACCCAGCTCCTCCAAGGCACTGACCATGAGCTTGGGTTAGAATTCTCACTGGGCTTTCCTAGTTGAGTGGCCCTGTTAAGTCATTGGGGGCCCCTGAGCCTCAGCCCCTTATTCAGTAGAAATGGTCCAGAACAGGTGGCTTTCTTACCCAAGAAGTGGATTAATGCATCTGTAACCAAAGAGTGGGCACGTGATGCTGGCCTTATTGGTGATGGTGCAGGGAGGGGACGTAGGGCTAGAACATTTAGGGAAGAGCTACTGGAGGGATGGGGATCTCAACTCCAAAGATTACAGTGTCTCTGTTTATCTGGAGTGAACAAGGTTAACATGGACCGCCTGCCCCTTCTAACAAGATGAGGAAAAAGCTTGAGAAATCTGGGATCTTGCTGTGGTACAGAGAGGCTACTAATAATAGCTGTGATACAGTAATATAAATATGTGCACATAAATTACTATTCGGATCAATAACCCGACTTGTAGGGCCTAAAACTGTGACAAGCACATCAGTAAGATGCTCCTTTTCATCCTCTGTGGGGTTGGGTTCCTGCCAGGGTTACTACCTGACCCACTTCAAAGAATGCTCTGCACAACCTTAGGTAGTGGGTATTACTCATTTCCCATCATGCTCTCCACAGCCCTAGTTTGTTGCTGTTATTAGGTGCCATCAGGTGGGTACTGATTCATAGCAACCCTATGCACAACAGAATGAAACACTGCCCAGTCCTGCACCAACCTCACAATCATTACTATGTTTGAACTCACTGCTGTTACCACTGTGCCAATCCATCTCATTGGCCGTCTTCCTCTTTTTCTGTGAGGCCCTCCACTTTACCAACACCATATCCGTCTCCAGGAACTCGTCCCTCCTGACATGTCTGAAGTATGAGAGACAAAGTCTGGCCATCCTGACTTCCAAGGAGCATTCTGATTGCACTTTTCTTCCAAAATAGACTGGTTTGCTTTTTTGGCAGTCCATGGTACTTTTAATATTCTCCTCTAACATCGTAACTCAACTTCATTAATTCTTCTGTGGTCTTCCTTACTCACTGTTCAACTTTCACTTGCATATGAGTGACTGAAACTACCATGGCTTGGGTCAAGCGTATATTAGTCCTCAAAGTGACATCTTTGCTCTTCAACACTTTAAAGAGGTTTTGTGCAGTAGATACGCTTACTTCATTGTTTGATTTCCTGACTGCTGCTTCCATGAGTGTTGATGGTGGATCCAAGAAAAATGAAGTCTTTGACAATTTCAATCTTTTCTCCATTTATATATAAGGATACAGTTTATTGGTCCAGTGGTGAGGATTTTTGTTTTCTATTCATTGAGATGCAA
>NW_006408756.1:2294930-2305356 GCF_000296735.1 Chrysochloris asiatica
AGTGAATAAGGAAGACCATAGAAGAATTGTTGCATTTGAGTTATGGTGTTGGAGGAGAATATTGAAAGTGCCATGGGCTGCCAAAAGAACAAATAGATCCATTTTGGAAGAAGTGCAGCCAGATTGCTCCTTGGAGGCCAAGATGGCCAAACTTCATCTCTCATACTTCGGACATATTTTTAGGAGGGACCAGTTGCTGGAGAAGGATATCATGCTGGGTAAGGTGGAGGGTCAGAGAAAAAGAGGAAGACCCCCAATGAGATGAATTGGCCAAGTGGCAGCATCGATGGACTCAAGCATGGTACCAGTAGTGAGGTTGGCCCAGGATCGGGCAGTGTTTCATTCTGCTGTGCATAAGGTTGCTCTGAGTTGGTACCAACTCGATGGCACCTAACAACAACAATAACATATTCACAATCCTCTTCAGTAGGTTCTTATCCCGCTTTCCATATTGTTCTCCGTAACCCTAGTGATTGTTAGGTGGCATCGAGTCTGTTCCAACTCATAGTGACCCAATGGCTCTAGTGGTTGGTGTGCAGAACAAAACTCTGCCCAGTCATGCACGAACTTCACAATGATTGTTACATTTGAGTCCAGTGTTGCTGCCATGGTGCCAATCTATCTTGTTGGGAGACTTCCTCCTTTTTTGCTAATGCTCCACTTTTCCAAGCTTGACCGTCTCCAGGGACTGGTCCCTCCTGATAACATGTGCAAAGTATGAGAGTCGAAATCTCACCATCCACGCTTGTAAGGAGCATTCTGGCTGTACTTCTTCCTAGACAGATTTGTTTGTTCTTCTGGCAGTCCAGGGTACCCCCAATAGTCTTCTCTAACATCATAACTCAAGTGCATCCATTCTTCTATGGTCTTCCTTATTCATTGTTCAGCTTTCACACACGTATGAGGTGATTGAAAATGCCATGAGAGCCCTAGGTGTTGGTACTTGTCCGATTTCCCATAATGCTCTCATAACCCAAGTTGGTATATTCTTATCCTCCTACACCCCCAGATGCTCTCCACAACCCTATAAGGTGAGCATTTCCCCCCTTCTTTTCTTTTTTAAATTGCCTACCCCACCACCCAAATAACACACACCTACCATCTATGTAGTGAATAGTTCTCCTTTCCCTTCTACCCCTGGTAAAAATCTTTTTCTTGACTTTTTACAAAAGTGGTCTCATACAATATTTATCCATTTGTGATTGACTAATTTCATTCAGCGTAATTTCCTTCAGGTTCATCCAGTTATGAGATGTTTCACAGACACACTGTTATTCTTCAGCATTGCGTAGTATTCCACTGTGTGTATGTACCAAAGTTTGCTTATCCATTCTTCCATTGTAGGGCATCTAGGCTGTCTCCATCTTTTTGTTATTGTGACTAGTGTTGCAGTGAACATGGGTGTGCATTTATCTACTGGTGTCATGGGTCTTATTTCTTGGGATATATTAAGTAGAGGGATTGCTAGGTCATATTGTATTGCTACTTCCAACTTCTTGAGGGAGCACCATACTGTTTTCCACAGTGGTTGCACCGTTTTACAGTCCCACCATCAATGGAGGAGGGTCTCAGTCTCTCCACACCTTACCCAGCATTTGTTGTTTTGAGCTTTGTTATTAATGTTCGGATAAGGTTGTTTTGGTGTGCACATAGTGTAGTGGATTATGAGCTGGCTTGCTAACTGCAAGGTCATCAGCTGGAATCTACCAGCTGATCCTCAGGAGAAAGATGAGGCTTTCTGTTCCCATAAAGACTTACAGCCTTGGAAACCCTCTAAGGGTCACTATGAGTCAGACCCAACTCGGTGACACACAGCCACCACCAGTACCAACGGAAGGTGACACTGAGCATTTTCTCATGTGTCTGTTGGCCACCTGATGTCTTCTTTAGTGATGTGTCTGTTTATGTCTTCTGGCCATTATAAAATTGGATTATTTGTCATCTTATGAAACTGTGGAAGTGTCCTACAAAGTTTAGACAGTCACTCCTTGTCTGGTATGTCATTGCCCCCAATGTTTTCAAGTCTGTGGGTTTTTCTTTTGCTCTGTTAGTGAAACCTTTAAATGGATGTAAGTGTCAACTTTCAGGAGGTCCAGACATCTATTTGGCCTGCTGTGTGTGTTTTCAGTTATGTTTGATAGTGTATTTTTGTCCCTATTTTTTCATTGGTGATCTTTACAGTTCTAGATTTTACATTTAGGCCATTAATTGACGTTGAATTTGCTTTTATAGATGGTGTTTATATATGCTTTTGTATATGATCTAGGTTTTGTTTCATTCCTGTGTAAACCGATTTCCAGTTTTGTCAGCACCATTTGGTGAGGAAACACTACCTTCCCCGTGTTTTGTATGTTTTGGCCCTTTCTCAAATATGAACTGAGAATAGGTGGATGGATTTACTTCTGGGTTCTCCATTCTCTTCCATTGTCTCAACACCAGGTTGTTTTGACTACGGTGGCTGAGTAGCAGGTTTTGAGACAGGGAAGTGAGAGGCCTCCTACTTTTTTCTTTTTTTAAACTTTTTTTTTTATTGTGAATTGAGTGAAGGTTTGCAGAGCAGATCCTCAGTCCCACATTCAACAAGTCATATACTTGGCTTCCTTACAATGACTGCGGTCCCCTCCATGTACCATCAGGTAACAGTTCTTACCTTAAGTCACTTGAACTCTTGCACTCCTCCCTGTGTCTCTTGCTACTCCCACCTTTCCTCTGCCAACCTCCCTCTTGTAGTGTATTGCCTTCCCCACCACCCAAGTTAACACATGTCTGTCCTCTGCCCAGTGAATAATTTCCCCTTCCCTCGCACTCCTGGTAACCATTGGTGACTGGTTTCTTTTAGCAAGAAAATCTTCAATTGGGGTCAGTGACTGTACACTGTCCCAGGTCTGGTGTGAGAATGAGGTGAGTGAATGCCATGCGGGACAGGCTCTGGCACATGACACACCTAAGATACCAGCTCTGTTAAGTCATAAATTGCAGGGATCCTAGGAAATTAGGAGCAGGAGCTTTGGCTTTGATAGGAAAGGGAGCTGGTGCTCAGTTTCTAACTGAAAGGTTGGTGGTTTGAACTCCTCAGGCTCTCTTTGTGAGGAAGAAGTGACAGTCTGCTTCTATAAAGATTGTAGTCTTAGAAACCCTTTGGGACAGGGGCCATCAGCCATGGAGGTGAGTGAAATGCCGGGAGAAGGATCGGCCCTTGTGGGCACAATCACATCCCACAACTCAAACTCTTTGAGTCCTGTGCCCCCTGCCCCCAACAGCTGGGCATCTGGAGCTGGACCAATGGCAGATGGAGCACACTGGGGCTTCAGACTGTCTCAATGTAATCCCTGCCATGGCCATTGCTTCTGTGAAGACCAGTGATGGACAAGGCATCAGAAACTACCACAGTAATGTGCCCCACACAGGTGCCTTCTGTCTGACGATGCAACAGACTGGAGGGAACACCAGTGTCTCCATGGGAGAAGGCTCTGGAGACGTGCCCCCATGAAGATGACAGCCTAGGAAACCCTGTGGGGTCATTCTCTCTGTCACTCGGGGTTCTGTTAGTTGAACTAGCTCCCTCAGGCTGGAAGGAGCTTGCTTTGGGCCAGTGCCGTGGCAGTTACAGGGAAGACCAGGGAAGAGTCTGCCCAGCAGCCTTCCTGCCCTGTGCAGGACTGCAGGCTGCTGACCGTGTCCTGGCCACTTCCAGGGACCAGCTTTGCTGGGTTTGGTGTGTGATTCTTGGGAGACAGACAAACGACCATATCTGCCTGTCCTGTATTTTTTCAGCATGCGCATGGAGGATTTGGGGGGAATGAGTCTCCTCATTGGAGACTTGTGCTTTAAGCCCCATGTCCCTGCTGTGGTCAGTGTCTGAAAACCAGCTCACTGTTGCTGTCTCTTTCTTTTCCCTGAGCAGAAGCCCCTCCACTTCGTTTAAAACCCAAAGCAGAAAATAAAACAAGACCCATCCTGCCCCAACTTTCCAAAGTGAGTTTCCTGAAGCCCTTGTCCTACATGGTGTCCTATGAAGAAGGGTTCCTTAGTGAAACAGGTTTGGGAAATGTGTGGAGGTCTTCCCACATGGAGGTTCACAAAGCATGTTTAGAAGGTTCTGGGACACTCTGAATAAAGGAATCTGCTCCACTCTTTGTAAACCTGCTTTTGTGATGGTCTCTGCCACAGCAGGTACCCACAGATGCAGTGGGAGATTACCCAGCCCTGCATCCAGTGCCGAGAACCACACACAGTATCACAAAGACACCAAGGACCTACACACCATCTCCTCAGGTCTGAGTCCAATGCAGCTGACACTCCAGCTGGCAGAGGGCAGTGTCTGGGTTCATGAGAGAGAACACGTGAGGTTCTGGGGTGACCATGGGTACCAAGGAGTCCCTTCAGGACCTGTGGACAGAGGACGCTCCAGTCTCCATCCTGTGGACACCAGTCACATGGTGGAGTAGGAGGTAAACCAAGTCAGGGGGACGGAGGAATGGGTGACACGATCCTGCCTGTGAGTAGGTCTGTGTCCCGAGTGTCTCTCTCTCCCTCTGTCTGTCTGTCTAGGCCCCCGTCTCTGAATTGAGTCCTGCACTGGTGGCTCCGGCCATGTGGTGTCTGTGTCCACTCGTCCCCCAGGCTGCTGGGTCCCATGCTCAGGCAGGACGAGTTACAGGATTTGTGGGCTCTGTTCTAAAAGTGTCCAGATGGTGGCCACAGAGCCCCGCAAGTGTGAGTGGTGGCTCTGGCAGATGGACAGGTGGCACTGCCCATGTGCCATGTGACCCTTTGGGCCTCAGGGAACCTTCCAGAAGCTGCAGTACTTAGCGAAGGACATCAGGCTTTAAGCTTTGACCCACAGTGGGAGCCAGGCTTACCTTGTGTCCTGTGTGCTGGGCCGCAGTCTGGGCCACCCGCAACCGCACCACTGCATCCCACCGCTCCGCTGTCTGGCGGTCCCACGCTGTCACGGTGAATGCCACCTGCTGGGAGGGGATATGCAGCTCTCGGGCCGCAAAGATCGTGCCGTCGGCCCCCACACGGAAGTCCAGGCTGCTGGTCTCATACTGCGTCCCCTGGCTGCCCAGGCAGTTGCTGAACTTGACTGCAAGAGAAGCAGTAGGGAGTCAGGGGGCACAGTCATGCTTAACAGACTCAGTTTCTGTCTTGTGATTTATTAACCCCCGCCCTCAATCCAAATCTGTCCTGGTGTGGTGCTGTAGGATTTAAGCACTGGACTGCTAAACACAGGGTTGGTGGTCCAAACCCACCAGCTGCTCCTTGGAAACTCTATACAGGGTCACTGTGAGTCGGAACCGACTCGATGGCACTTAAACAAAAGCCCAAACCAAATTCACTTCCATTGAGTCGATTCTGACTCACAGCGACCCTATGGATGGAGTAGGACCATCCCCCAAGGCATTTCTGAGACTGTCATCTCTACAGAAGCAGACTGCCGCATGGTTCTCCAACAGAGCAGCAGTGGGCTTGAACTACCAACCTTCCAGTTAGCAGCTGAACTCCTTAACCACTGTGCCACCATGGCTCCTTTCTACCCTCTAGGGCCTTAGAAGAGGAAATCAGAAATCCACCAACAACCAACATCAAACATCACACTCTCATTACATGTCAAACACAACTGTGTCCCATCTCCTCAAATGCTCTCTCTCCTGGTCTCTGCCTCTGTGAATTCAGCTGGAACCTGTTCATGGCTGGGTGAGCATTTCCAGCTAAAAGTGTCCCCTCCGAGCCCCCCGTGCCCTGCAGCACCCAACCCTTCCTGCTGCCAGCAGGGTCTTTAGGACCCACAGTGGATTTGTTTTCCTACCATGCAAGGCTAAGTGCAGGGAGGGAGCAAGAGAAAGCTGTTACTTAGGAAATGCTACGAACCGCTCCTTATAAGTGAGGGTGGTGAGACTTCATCTCACATACTTTGGACAGATTGGCAGGAGGGACCAGTCCCTAGAGAAGGATATCATGCTTGGTAAAGTGGAGAGTCAGCCCCCCAAAAGGAAGACCTCCAACAAGATGGATAGACAAAGTGCCTGCAACAATGGCCTCAAATACAGCAACAATTGTGAGGATGGTTCAGGACCGGCAGTGTTTCAATCTGCTGTACATAGGGTCACTGTGAGTGGGCACTGACTTGACAGCACCTAACTACAAGGAGTGAATGGTGCGTTCCCACAAAGATCTCTTGAAGTCCTACTCCAAGTACCTGTGAAGGTGGCTTTGTTTGGAAATAGGGTCTTTGAGATTTTATCAAGGTCAACATGATATAGGGAGAGTCCTAATCCTATCTGAGTGGAGCTTTTAAAAGGGGAAAGCAGACACAGAGAACGGTGACTTGGGCTGAGTTCATTGGAAACTGTGTGTGAGTGCAACAGACCTGCTTGGCGTCCAAGACAGTCATTCGACCTCCAAGTTAGGTACCCCCACCCGAAACCTCCGGTGTTACCAGCATTTTTAATTCTTGGCTGAGTACCCATCTGGACCACATGAGTGCATTTATAAAAAAATCTATGTGCTTTTCTCCAGCTGTCACCGAATGCGTGGTGAATTACGAGCCCCCAGAAGCCAGAGCCACTGATGGAAATGATGGGTAAAGTTACCGAGCATTTATAAAAATGTGGGCATCTAAGCAATTATGGTGGGAGGATTGGTTTTTTAAGCAATTTCACTGTCACGGCTTACATGATTTAATTACTATTTATTCTAAAAAGCTGGAAAAAAAAAAAAGGAGGCGACTCACTGTTATGTCTGGTAAAGTATTTTCCTGCATTCACCTTTTATTACTGCTGACGTTGAAACAATCAATAATGTGCCTGCTTCCTCCTCGCAAATACTCCACATTCACCATTTCCCCAGTTCCTGGCACCTCCCACTTCTGGGTTGAATAGGAAACCAGACACCAAACCCCCGGTCACTGAGTTGATTCTGACTCATACTGACCCTGTACAAGGTTTCTGAGACTGTCTGTGGCTATGGGTGTACATAGCCTCATTGTTCTCCCAAAGAACAGCTGATGGGTTTGAACTGCCGACCTTGCAGTTAGCTGTCCAATGATGATTCCATGGTGCCATCAGGGCTCCTTTGATTATTGTTATAGTTAAGTAAGTGCCTTGTATAAGGTTTCTAAGGAGTGCCTGATCGGTTTGAAAGTTAATCTTGTGCATAGCAGTCCACCGCTAATCCTTATGATACTAGGAGAGGAAATAAATAGGATGAAACCAGGTATCTTCGCCTTGTCAAAGCCCAAGAGAGCAGAGACTGCCCGCAACCTTAGAGATGTACAAACAGAACTTTGAGTGGATAAGGGCAATCCGGGTCACAATTAGGCCTAAAATTCCACAAATAAACTACCAGCTGCTCCGCGGGAGAAAGATGAGGCTTTCTACTCCCGTAAAGATTTACACCCTCGGAAACCCTGTACAGGGTCGCTATGAGTCGGTTCCGACTCCACGGCACATAACAACAACAACAAATGAGGGAATAATTACCTTTCTTCAAGTGATATGAAAATTCCAAACAGCTTTTATCATGCTCTTTGTTCCAATGGTAAACAAATTAAAATTGGCAACAAACTGAGCGGATCAATCATTTCTGACACCCGATTGTCACTGGCAAAGATAAAAATGGCAGTTCTAGGATCTCTGGGCTTTTAGCATGAAATAGGTACAGAAGCTTTCTGTTCACTGTAAGCAAATCTCTAGTAAAACGAATGGAGTCGGACAGCCAACGGGAGGGTCAGCAATTCTTTGGCATTCAATAAGGACGTGACTGTATAAAGAAGGAGTCACAAGCTTTGGTGCCAACTTAGGCAAGCGTCTATGTGGTTTAAGAAAATCATAAAGCCCAAGCAGGAAACTCAGAATCATGATGGGGCTTTGGTGCACAAAAGCGAGACTCCATACATTAAGGATGGTGTCGTTAAGACAACATTGATGACGACGTTCCAGGAACTGCTCCCGTGGACATAGCCTAGAATGACCACTTCGTCACACGGGTATTCATGAGGTCTTCATGGACCTGTTTTGTTTATTAGGTGGAATTCAGTTGTTGTTCATTGTTGAGTCTGTTCCAACTCACGGAGACCCTGTGTACAATAGTTGCCTGGGCCTTTGTTGTCTGCACCCTCTCTGACAGCTGGAATCCCCTGTCAGGGCCACCGTTCGTTCCTTCAGAGTGCCTTCTGACCCACGGGGCTCATCTTCCTGCTCGACATCAGACAGTACTTTGCTGCAATCCATCGGGTTTTCATTAGCTGCTCTTTGGAAGAAGGTCACCAGGTCATTTTCCTTAGTCTAGAAGCTCTGCCGAAACCTACCCACTCTGTGTGACCTGGCTAGTTTCTGGAATACTAGCGGCATAGCTTCTAGCATCATAGTAAAATGCATGCTGGCACAGTATGACATGCTGACAGATGGGTGGTAGGAAATTTACTTAGCATGAATTAATCATTCCAAAGTGTACAATTCAGTGGCATTTAGTGCATCAGAAACGTGCAATCCCACCTCCGTCTCCTTTCACAATGTTTTTGTTTTCTTTGCATCAGCCCCAAGTGAGCAATCACTCTCCATTCCCCCCTCCTCCCTAAAGCCACTGACAACTAGTAATCTGCATTGTGTCTCTCAGAAGTTGTCTGTTGTGGTCATTTTGTACAAATGGAGCTCTGCAATACATGTTCTATTTCCACATCTTTTTTTAAAATTTTTATTAATGTTTTATTGTGAATTATATGATAGTTTACATGAGAGAACTTTAGTTTTACATTCATCCCATCGTATATCGTTTCATTGCCATGGTTCCAATCCCCTCCATGCATCATCAACCGACCAAAGGGTATATCCTAGAAACCCGCCCCCTACACTCCCCCCACCAGTCTTCAGCACACAGTCCCTCTCCCTTTCTGGATCCAAAGTCCCCAGCCACTTCATCACTCTACATCATCGTCTCTGCCTCTATCTTGGGCCTCGCTGCTTCTCTGGGTAGGGTCCCACTCTTGGCTCTTCTCCGTTCATGGTCCTAGAGACCTCCACTCCTAGACTGGAGAGTTAATCACTCCCTTCCTTGCTACAAAACGTCTACCTTTACATTTCTAACCCTCACAATCAGTCCTGATAACAATTACTCACTGTAGTATCACTAGTTACCCATCTGCATTTCATTTCATCAGCTCCGCCTAGACAGATTGGATAGTACTGACTAGAGATTCTGCCTTCCTCCATGCCCCCTAGCTCTAGGTTCCATCTTGAAAGCTTGTAAGCCAGTCACTTCTGGCCTTTGTAGTCCCCCCCACCCATTTGGGTATCCAATGTCCAAGTTGCCCATCTCTGTCTACTCTGTGTGTGCATTTTCACATCTTCTTATACTTCTGTTTTTGAGGTTCACCCAAGTTAATGTCCTGCCAGTTTGTGTCTGCCATCCAACAAGAGAAAGAGTGGGGGTTTCCTGACCAGGTGACATTCAGACAGCAGTTCCACCATAACCATAATTTGTGGGTGAACTGCTCCACCCAACAGCCCAGCTTAGGAAAATGTTTGCCTGTTGGTGATGAACTTCACCATTTGGGTTTGTGATCCTGAACTCTTGTCTGTGAAGGACGCAGCGCAGGGCCTGAAGGTCAGGAGTGGGGGAGCAACTGGTTCTGCCCCCTACCTGCTGCTGGAGAGAGGCTGGGGGAGGACCACCAGTGTCCAGTAAAAGGAGGGGACTCAGAGCGATCCTGGCTGCAGACCCCACAGGACATGTTTTCTGAGTCAGCAGGGGGCATTAATAGGACACCACTGTTGTTGTGAAATGCCCTGGAGTAAGTTCAGACTCACAGCAACCCGACCCTGAGTAAGTGAGCACTCCCCTTAGAAGCCCTGTGACAGACATGTGGGCGTACACTGCTCAAAATGACACCTGGCCCCGCTGTAAACATGAAGACACCTGACCACGCAGTAAACATGAAGACACCTGGGCCCGCTGTAAACATGAAGGCACCTGGCCCCGCTGTAAGCATGAAGACACCTGGGCCCGCTGTAAACATGAAGACACCTGACCATGCAGTAAACATGAAGACACCTGGTCCTGCTGTAAACATGAAGACACCTGACCACACAGTAAACATGAAGACACCTGGTCCCGCTGTAAACATGAAGGCACCTGGTCCTGCTGTAAGCATGAAGACACCTGGTCCCGCTGTAAACATGAAGGCACCTGGTCCTGCTGTAAGCATGAAGACACCTGGTCCCGCTGTAAACATGAAGACACCTGGTCCCACTGTAAACATGAAGACACCTGACCACGCAGTAAACATGAAGGCACCTGGGCCCGCTGTAAGCATGAAGACACTTGGGCCCGCTGTAAACATGAAGGCACCTGGTCCTGCTGTAAACATGAAGACACCTGACCACGCAGTAAACATGAAGACACCTGGACCCACTGTAAGCATGAA
>NW_006408756.1:2305456-2306461 GCF_000296735.1 Chrysochloris asiatica
CTTAGCAAACAGATTGAATTGTTGTTGTTGTGTGACATCGAGTCAATTCCAACCCATAGTGACCATATATAGGGTTTCCAAGGAACAGCTGGTGAGCTTGAACCACCAACCATGCAGTTCAAATGGCTGTGAAGTCTGACACATTAGCCCGCATCGCCACACAAGGACTGTACTGATTAATCAGCATAAATATGGTGAAATAATACAACTCTGATGCACACCTTTCCTAATTTTAAATCATTTGGTGCTCCCTTGTTCTGTTCGAACAACTTCCTCTTGGTCTATGTACAGGTTCCTCATGAGCATAGCTAAGTGTTCTGGAATATTTATTTTCCACAATGTTGTCCATAGCTTGTCAGGATCCACACAATCAAAAGCCTTTACGTAGTCAGTAAGTATAGGTAAACATCTTTCTGGTAGTCTCTGCTTTCAGCCAAAATCCATCCGATCTCAGCAATGATAGTCCTCATTTCACATCTTCGTTTGAATCCGGCCTGATCCTCTGGCTGCTCCCTGCAATGTACTGTTGCAGCCATTTAAAAATTCTCTTTAGCAAAATTTTACTTGCATTCAACAATATTAATATTGTCCAATGATATTGCATTCTGTCGGGTCACCTCTCTTTGGATTGGGCACAAATATGGATCTCTTTCCGTCAGTTGGCCAGATAGTTGTCTTCCAAATTTCTTGTCATAGATGAGAGAGTGCCTTCAGTATTTCATCAATTTGTTTAAAGATTTCAATTTGTATTCTATCAATTCCTGGAGACTTGTTCTTTGTCAACGTTGTCAGTGCATCTTGGACTTCTTTGTACAGTATCGTTGGCTCTTGGTCATATGCTACCTCTTGAAATAGTTGAGTATTCACCAGTTCTTTCTGGTACGGTAACTCTGTGTATTCCTTCCTTGTTCTTTTGATTCAATATTTGCCCATTTTTGTTGTTGTTGTTGTTTTTAGGTGCCATCGAGTTGGTACTGACCCATAGCAACCTTATGCACAGCAGAA
>NW_006408756.1:2310558-2323652 GCF_000296735.1 Chrysochloris asiatica
ATGAAGGCACCTGGTCCTGCTGTAAACATGAAGACACCTGACCACGCAGTAAACATGAAGACACCTGGACCCACTGTAAGCATGAAGACACCTGGGCCTGCTGTAAGCATGAAGACACCCAGGCCCGCTGTAAGCATGAAAGCACCTGACCCTGCTGTAAGCATGAAGAAACCTGGTCCTGCTGTAAACATGAAGACACCTGACCATGTAATAAACATGAAGACACCTGACCACGTAGTAAACATGAAGGCACCTGGCCCCACTGTAAGCATGAAGACACCTGGTCCTGCTGTAAGCATGAAGACACCTGACCACGTAGTAAACATGAAGACACCTGACCACGTAGTAAACATGAAGACACCTGACCACGTAGTAAACATGAAGGCACCTGGCCCCACTGTAAGCATGAAGACACCTGGTCCCGCTGTAAGCATGAAGACACCTGGTCCCGCTGTAAGCATGAAGACACCTGACCACGTAGTAAACGTGAAGACACCTGACCACGTAGTAAGCATGAAGGCACCTGGCCCCACTGTAAGCATGAAGGCACCTGGCCCCGCTGTAAGCATGAAGACACCTGACCACGTAGTAAACATGAAGACACCTGACCACGTAGTAAACATGAAGGCACCTGGCCCCGCTGTAAGCATGAAGGCACCTGGCCTTTCCCCACAATGCCTGGAATCTGCAGGTGGGGTGGCTGGTGAGACCTGCAGCCAGCCTGCAGTGTCCACCCTTCCCAAAATGAGTGAGTGAAGCAGGAGGAGGAGGAAAGAATTGTCTCCCAGAAGATGGCAACCTGCTTCAAAGACCATCGAAACCACCCTATCAAAAAATAGACAAAGGACACAAACAGATTTCTCTCCAAAGAAGACATCCAAACGGCCAGTGAGCACATGGACCTCAGCATCTTAGGGATGCCCATACAAACTACGAAAGACACTATCACACAGCTCTAGGGAGGCTATGATTTAAAAACCAGACACAAAACTACAAGGAACCCAGAAAATAACAAGTGTTGGTGTGGGCGTGGAGAGATTAGAACTTGTACCCACTACTGCTGGGAATGTGAAACGGTATAGCTGCAGGTGCAAAACAGATTTGCAGTTTCTCATAAACCAGCAGAAAGTTACCACGTGACCCAGTAATTCCACTCCGGGGTGCACACCCGTCTTAGCTCTCCAGTGTTACTACAGCAAGCGGATGGCTCCCACAGTTCACGGGACTAGAAGTCCTAATGGCAGCTCTTGGGGAAGTCTTTGTTGGCTCTGGGGAACCCCACCCCCCGTCTCTTTTCATTCTCTGTAGGCTGAGTAGTCATGGGAGATCTCCATGCATCTTGGAATCAAACTTCCCCTGGATCTCGGAGCTTCCCACTGTAGAGACCCCAGGCCCCACTCCTGGCTCTTTGGTCTTAGAGGTAGTAGGGCCCACTCTTTCTGCTCAAGTCTTTCTTCTTTGATTTCTTGTAAGATAAAGGATGTTGCACGCCACACCCTTGATAATCTCCCATAGATCAGATCAGGGCGGTGTGGCACTGTAGGATCAACACTGGACGGCTAACTGCAAGGTTGGTGGTTCAAACCCACCAGCTGCTCTTTGAAACCCCTACACAGGGTCTCTGTGAATCGGGATTGACTCGATGGCACTTAATAACAACAACATCCCACCCTTAATCCTTCTATTGGTTTATCCCATCAAATCATATCATGGGGGATAGCTACATCTTAACTGCCAACCACTGAAAATTCCAGCCCAGTCAAGTCCACACGAAACCTTACCTATCACAACACCCACAAGACTTGAAAGCAGGGGACTCAGAGACACCTGTTTGCCCACGTTGATTGCAGAACCCATACACAAAAGGACAACTATTGTGTGATCCTATTTACATGGAATTATCTAGAACAGGCAAATGCAGAAAGACAGAAAGTAAATCTGGGGTTGGGGGCGGGGCTGGCTGGAGGAAGGCGGAGTTACAGCTGATGGGCAGGGAAGGGGTTTCCTTTTGGGTGGAAATGTTTGGAACTGAGTGCTGAATGTTGCACAGCTTTACCAACACCCTAAAAACCGAGTTGATTTTGGCTCATAGTGACCCTTTAGGACCCAGGAGGACCGGGGCTTTAGGTAGCAGTCTGCCACATACTTCTTCAGTGGATGGGCT
The DNA here is from genome assembly GCF_000296735.1 of Chrysochloris asiatica. Taxonomy (NCBI): domain Eukaryota; kingdom Metazoa; phylum Chordata; class Mammalia; order Afrosoricida; family Chrysochloridae; genus Chrysochloris; species Chrysochloris asiatica. Next base: position 2,312,723 of record NW_006408756.1, read on the forward strand.
TATAGGTTCGAATCGGCTTCTTTTCATCTAGTAGTTCAGCGCTTAACCACTGTGTCACCAGGGACCCTGTGAATGTGGTCAAGGCTCCTGGATTGCACAATGAAGATGCTTAAAATGGCAGATTTCTATGCAAAAAAAAAATTTTTTTTTGTAATAACAGCAGAACAACATAACACAAGCCTCCCCTCAGAGGCCGCAGCCCATCTCAGACTCAAGGAGGGGATGCTGGAGCATCCCCTGGCACGCGATAGATTGCTACCTGCTTGCTAACTACTCCCACCAGTTTTAAACAAACTCGACAAGAGAGAAGAGGGATCTAATTGTTTAACCACTATCCCTTAGAGAGGCCTCCTTCTTCCTCGGTGTCTGTCTGTGAGTGGTGGGCGCCGCAGCCTTGGCGGACCAGGCTCCTGCAGGACAGCAAACCTAGTCGCAGGTACCCACGCTGGCCCTGGAGGAAGCGTGTCTGGAAGGGGAGGTCCTGCAGGCAGAGAAGCACCTCTGGCCGTTCTGGCCCCTGGGTCAACAGCCCATAAACACTAACCCTTCCGCAACCTTGGTAATGCTGACCCTGCCCGCGCGAGCTGAGCGGAGGGGGTGCGCGGAGGAAAGGGTGCTTGCAATGCGTACAGCACCGCCTCGGGACGTCTCTGACGGATAGCTGCGCGGAGCACCGGTCCACAGCATCCTTGGCACTTGACTCTGGAAAACAGTGGTCTCTCTCTGAGCCTCAGCCTCCATTTCTGTAAAACGAGGCGCAAAAGAGGTTGGGAACAAACCTTAGCTCTTGTCAGTGTCTTGGTCACTGGAGTCTGACTGAAATGACTGACATGCTGCTGACCCCAGGCCCCCAGGCAGGCTGAAGGTCAGGGCCTAGGTAATGATACATGGAGGTCGGTGGGGCATCCGAGCTGCTCTGAGGTCACCAAGAGAATTCACCTCAACGGGCTGGGGGTTTTGGGGAGTCCTGCAGGGAGTGCGGACTCAGCTAGCACCCAGATTTCCACTGTGTCTGAATTCTGCCAGCACCCACACTCCTTCCCCGTGCCCCCCACATTCCACCATAGTGGAAGTTTCACTGCAGCAGTTGGTGAAAGCCAAGAGCTGATCAGACCTTCCAGCCTCATTGTTGGCACCAGGATGCTATGTGCCCAGATAAAGGGCAGGGACGCACCTGACCAGCCATCTGCCACAGATATACTTTCCCTTCACATGGCATAAATGGCTGTAGTCACGTGGGTGCACTCCTCAAGCCCATTCGTGTGGTGAATGGAGTTTCTGTGGCAAGCCTTTCCAAGTGCTATCCTGTCAGCTCTACCTCCCAGGACTGTCCCCTAAGAAAGGACCCCTTTGTCCTTTTCCCAGGTTATTGGAAACTGGAAAGGCAGAGTCAAGGTAGGGGTGGGAAGGGCTCCCCAACAAGATCTGAGGGATGAGAGTCACTGGGAGGCTGGGATAGGAAAGAACATTCTAGCAGAAGGGACAGAGCTTGTGCTTTGTGTCTAGAGCAGAACTCTCCCAGAACTGAGTCAAAGGAGCAGGAAACAGTTCAGAGACTAGAAGGCTAAGTGGGGTACTGCATGCAGATGCTGAGGTTCCAAGGAGCTGGTGATCCCTGCCAACCCTGGACAAGCCTCTTGGGGTTAATGAGATTCCACATTAGGAGGGAGGACCTCTCAAAGCCATTCAGGTGGTTTCTAGGCAGATTCAACGGCCTCTGGGACTGAGGGGTGGTCCTAGGTGGGGGTGCTGGGCCTTTTGGGGTGCTGGTTCAGAGAGGGTCACAGTCTTTCTTAGGAGCTGACCTTGAAGCTTTGAAGTATGCCTCAACATGAGGCTCCACAGAAGATCCCACGAACAGAGTGCAGGTTCTGATGCAAGCCACACATGTGCCTTCAGACCCACCTGCTGGACGCCCACCCCACACAACACACGGATCTCAGACCCACTTGCTGGATGCCCACCCCACCCACACACAGATCTCAGGCCCCTCTGCTGGGGCAGAAACACTCCAGGAACAGGAGGACTAGGAGAAAAGGTATAGAGATGAAGAAAAGACTAAGTTGTACTCCTTGGGTTTCTATAACCAGAAAAGCAAGTGTTGGCAAGGAGGTGGCAATATTGGTGCCTCCTACATTGCTGGTGGGGGTGTAAAGGGTGCAGGGCTGTGGAAAACAGTTTGGTGATTCCTCAGAAAGTTAAACACAGAATTACCCTATGACCCAGTTATTCAACTGGAAAAGATCTGTATTTATGCCCATTCCAAAGAAAGGCCACCCAACGGAATGTGGAAATCATTGGACAATATCATTGCTATCCCATGTAAGTAAAGTTTACTAAAGATAATACAAAAATGCTGTGGCCATATTGACAGAGAACTTCCAGAGGTTCAAACCAGGTTCAGAAGAGGGTGTGGAACGAGGGATATCATAGCTGATGTCTGATGGATCTTGGCTGAAAGCAGAGAATACCAGAAAGATGTTTACATGTGCTTTATTGAGTATGCAAAGGCTTTCGATTGTGTGGATCATGACAAGCTACAGACAACATTGCAGAGAATGAGTATCCTGTAACACTTAATTGTGCTCATGAGGAACCTGTACATAGACCAAGAGGCAGTTGTTTGAACAGAACATGGGAACACTGAATGGTTTAAAATCAGGAAAGGTGTGCGACAGGACAGTATTCTTTTGCTACACTTATTTAACTTTTATACTCAACAAATAATCCGAGAAGCTGGATTATATGAAGAAGAACATGGCATCAGGATTGGAAGAAGACTCATTTAACAACCTGTGATATGCAGGTGATACAACCTTGCTTGCTGAAAGTGAAGAGGATTTAAAATATTGATGAAGATCAAAGACTTTGATATGGGCTGTACCTAGATGTAAAAAGAAGAAAAATCCTTGCCACTGGACTAATAAACAACATCCATGTAAATGGAGAAAAGATTGTAGTTTAGACTTCATTTTGCTCAGATCAACCATCAACACTCATGGAATCAGCAGTCAAGAAATCAAATGACGCATTGCGTTAGGCAAATCTGCTGCACAATACCTCTTTAAAGTGTTGAAGAGCAAAGATGTCAGTTTGAGGTCTAAGGTGCTCCTGACCCAAACCAGGGTATTTTCAACAATCTCATATGCATGTGAAAGTTGGGCAGCAAAGAAGGAAGACTGTATTAGAATGGATGCATTTGAGTTATGGTGTTGGAGGAGAATATTGAAAGTACCATGGACTGCCAAAAGAACAATTAGATCTGTGTTGAAAGAAATATAGCCAGAGTGCTCCTTGGAAGCCAGGATAGCCAGACGTTGTCCCTCATACTTCAGATATATTGTCGGGAGGAACCAGTCACTGGAGAAGAACATCATGTTTAGTAAAATGGAGGGTTGGAGAAAAAGAGGAAGACCCCAATGAGATAGATTGGCACAGTGGCAGCATCAATGGGCTCAAACGTAGCAATGATTGTGAGGTTGGCCTAGGACTGGGCAGTATTTTGTTCTGTTGTGCACAGGGTCACTATGAGTCGGTCCTGACTTGATGGCACCTAACAGAAATAACAACGGGTACGGATCCAGGAGATTTGAAAGCGGGAGTCAAACAGACCAGGCACAGAAACACAGAAACAGTGCAGGGCTCGTCACAATGGACCGAAGGTGTCCATCAGCAAATGATGGATAAAGGAGCTGTGGTCAAGCGCCACACTGGAACATGGGAGGTGAGGCCACATCCATTAGAGAATGCCAGTAATGATGTGCAAAGTGACAGTAAGCAGAGTGGGGGCTGCCGGGGGCTGTGGGGAACAGGGAATGAGGATCCGTTACTTTGTGGGGATGATGATTCTGGGGTGCTAGAGTGCTGATTGGTGAGTATGTGAGTGATGACATCAATGATTAGAACAACTTGCTTGTCTGCTGGTGTGTGGTGTGTGCTGGTGTGTGGTACCGTGTTGGTGTGTGGTACAGTGTTGGTGTGTGGTGTGTGCTGGTGTGTGGTGTGTGCTGGTGTGTGGTGTGTGCTGGTGTGTGGTGTGTGCTGGTGTGTGGTACAGTGTTGGTGTGTGGTGTGTGCTAGTGTGTGGTGTGTGCTGGTGTGTGTTGCCATGTTGGTGTGTGGTTCTGTGCTGGTGTGTGGTACCGTGTTGGTGTGTGGTACAGTGTTGGTGTGTGGTGTGTGCTGGTGTGTGGTTCTGTGCTGGTGGGTGGTGTGTGCTGGTGTGTGTTGCTCTGATGCTGAAAGCCATGCCACCAGTATTTCAAATACCAGCTTCCAGACTAAGACAGACTAGGAAGGAAGAACTGGAAATATACTTTGGAAAAAATTAGCCAGTGAAAACCTTGTGAATAGCAATCTGTCTTGAAGTACAGTCAGACTGTTCCTTGGAAGCCAGGTTGGTGAGTCTTCGTCTCTTGTACTTTGGACCATTTCCTAGAGATGGACATTATACTTGGTGAAGTAGAGGGTCAGTGAAAAAGAGCAAGACCCTCAATGAGATGGACCGACAGAGTGGCTACAACATGGGCTCACGTACAGCAATGACTGTGAGGATGGGGCAAGGGCCAGGCAGTGTTTTGTTTTGCTGTTCACAGGGTTGCTGTGAGTTGGAACCGATTCCACAGCACCTAAAATAACAACATTCTCAAGCCCCTTGGTCTCTGTGTGGCTTCACCTCCGTGTAACCCCTCAGCCCGAGTCTGGGGCCCCATGGTCCTCCAGAACAGCTCCTTAGAGACGCTCTGAGTCTCACCCTAGCCCCACAGAGACCTGAAACTACCGCCCTTCTTTCCCCCTTCAGGATCAAACCCAAGTGCTCATGGGTGTGAAGTGAGAAGTGAAACATTGGCAGGTGTAAGTGACCTGCTGCACATGAGAAACCCCAAAACCTAAACAGGTTGGCCGTCAAGTCAGGTCTGACTCTGGTGACCCTATGTGATGCAGAATCGAACTGCTCCACACTGTTTGCTTGGCTGTAATGGTCACAGAAGCTGACTTCTACATATTTCTTCTGTGAGTTCTAACCACAAACCTCTTGATGAGTATCAGATTGAAAACTTTTCCCACCACTCGTATATCTTGCTACGTATGATCCAAGGCACATAACTCAAGAGTCCTACCTGAGGGGCAGAGAAAGTTCTGGAGTGTGACACGTAAGCCTTCAGGAAGGGTAGCATTTGAAGTGGACCATGGCTCCAGGATGTTGGGAGTTGGTTCTAGAAGGTTCTTGCATGGCTGCTAAGCGGGGTATGTGTGCACATTTGTGGACATGATGTATGCTGGGCTTGTGGACAGACAACACCTACACAGACACAGTGAAATGCTATGGGTTAGCTATGCTCCTAGGAGGTCCACACCTCAAGAGAACATTAGGGCTGGAAGGCATTGCAGGAATGGCTCACTCTAGTTCTGTATTCTAGTGATCAGGAAACTGAGCTGGTGGAAAGATCACGTCATGGGATGCATTCCCTCTGAGTGTCTGCAATGAGCTGGGCCCAGTGGCTGGGAGGGGACTCAGCAAACATGTAGCCAGCATCATGCCACTGTGTTCTTAGGATTCTGGGTGTTAATCAAATTGCAGCAGATATAGATCCCAACTGTGAACGCAGCCGGAATCTGTGGAGCGGGCCTTCCCTGGGCTGGGGTTCCGAGATCAGAATATCACATGGGTTTGATGTTCAACGTGCACATCAAGGCTCCAACTAAGCTGTGCCCACTTCTTTTCATTCTTCAGGGCGGTGCAGATAACCACTGTACAAACCTCACTTCCTCAGACATGTGCAACGAGGCTTGTCTGAAGCTTCTGCCAAAACGGCATCCGGAGCTGACTAGAGGAACCTTTCAGGTTACGCCTTTCCCTCATCATTTTTAATTGCTTGCTCACAAAGGGAGCAGTGACAGCAAGTGGGAACAGGTAGTGAGTGGCATGTGGCTGCTTCTTCAACAGCCCTGACCTCACCTGGCATTACAGATGCGTTCTGGGGGGAGATGTGCCTCAGCCATGTACCCTTTCCTCCCCAAGCTCCCTCCATCTTAGTGGCCCTGGGACAGGTGAATCGAGCTTCTGTCTGGGTGGGAGGGGGCACTGTATCAAGGACAGCCTCTAGAATCTTCTAGAACCACTAGTACACGGTGCTGATGAAATGTAGGTTGTTTTCTCAGGGCTTTCTTAATGTGGGGAGAGGCGAGATGCTGGGGCAGAGCAGAAGACTTGTTTAAGGAGGGACCGGTCTGTGGGGACTGTGCCCACCCTATCACCCCTGCTCCTAGCCTCAGGTCCCCTCTGCAGCAGTACAGTGGACACCAGGTGACCAGCATCCCGCTTGTCTACCACACTGCTTATTTTTCTTTTATGGAATCAAAGATACACAAAAGGGGTTCAAAAAGTTCACGGGAAAACTCCACTGTCTTTCTATCGTACTTTCCCACACACTTCTGGAGTCCCCCTTGCACGTGTGTGTGCATTTTCTATATGTATATTTCAGTGACGTTGATTACATTCTGCCACATTCTTGCCCACCACTGACTTGGACTCACTGAACTCCCTTAGCTTCTTATCTAACCCTTCTGGTCAATTTGATCTCACACAGTGCTCAAGGCAGCTCTACTGTACTTACTGAGATGAACTGCTTTTTGGTTCAAAGACGACCCTTGGAAGTAGTTTTGATTTAAAATTGAAAGATTATCTCAGGGCAATCATTCAGAGTTTTGTCTAGCCTCTATGGCTCCATAAAGTCTAGATTCCAGGACAATTTGAAATTTCTGTTCTACATTTCCCCCTTTTTGATCAGGGTTTTGAAATAGAATCTTTGCTAGTAATGATCAGTGACCTCTAGTCCTGGTCTGAGAACAGTGGAGGCAGACTGTTTTCTTCTGTGTGTATTTATTTCATAACAGGGACAGAGAACCCCACATGTGGGTGCTCCTCAAATCCTGTGCCTGTGTACCCCGTGGGTGCTGCATCAGTGAATACCAGACCCAGGGATGTTGGGGCTCCTCATTACAGCCATGTGCACCCATTTAGAATAACATGTGTGAGGACCAATGACACGTTTGTCCTTCCAAACACCTAAGGCAAGAAGAGTGGGGGACAGGCGTTCTCCTAGTAATGAACAGGACTGTTATATTGCCCCCCACCCTGGGTTATTAGGTGGGGACTCTTTGGTCCATCTAGGAATCTGGGGTACCGCCCATGGCCATGAGTGTTTTGGGGAGGTGATTGAGGACCTGGGGATTCCTTGAGAACCCTAAGCTCTCTCATGCAACATTTTGGGAGTTATTTGTAGAAATGGGGCAATTTTAGAAGTGTGGTGGAGAGACAGGCTGTACCTGTATCTGATACCTGAAGCTAATAGCTCGTGAAGTACTTCACAGGAATAGACAGTTCCTGGATGCTCCCTCATTCATTCAATATTGTACAGGCTTTATGGTGGTTGTTAGATGTTACCGAGTCAGTTCAGACTCATAGTAACCCTATCTATCTGCAACAGAATGAAACACTGCCTGGTCCCGTGCCATCCTCAAATCATTGCAGCCGCTGTGGGAGTCCTTCCACTTCACCAAGCATGATGCACCGCAGGTGGTAGGAGAGTCCTGGTGTGGTGCTATTGGATAAGCACTGGACTGCAAACTGCCCCGTTGGCCATTCAAACCCACCAGCCGGAAGCCCTATACAGGGTTGCTGTGAGTCGGAACGGACTCGAAGGCACTTAACAGCGGCAGCAGTTTGGTGGGACAATGGATTCCTGTCCAGCAGGCCAGGCTAGTCCCATTTCCAGAAGAGGAAACTGTGGGGGTTGGATTGTGCCCACCCTGATACCTTGGAAATAGGGTCTCTGAAGACGTTATCAGTGAGGTGAACGTGGGTCCTAATCCTGTCTGAGTGGTCTCCTTATGAGAGAGAACAGACACAGAGACACAGGGAAACAGCAGCCATGGGAACATGCATCTGCACATCAAGGAGTACCTGTCCCACCTGAAGCCTAGAGACAGGAAGCAACCCCCGCCCCCAGCCACTGGCCACCTTGAGAGCCTCCAGAGGGAATAGGATCCCCGGGTGCCCCTGAATTCCAACACAGCCAGTTCCTGTTCTTACAAAGCACGCAGTTTGTGGGGTTTTGTTACAGCAGGGTTCCTGGGCACCTTTCAAACGAAAATGCCCAGTATAGCTGGCCAGGTCCCATAACCCCACGGTATGTGCTGGGCGGGGCCCGGCTCATGGCCTCTCCTGCGCTGTTCTCTCTGTGTCCTCAGCCCTGGGACATGCTAGTGGGCTGTAAGAATAAAGTGGGCTGTGAGCCTGCCTGAGGCGCTCCTAATGGATGTCTGCCCCCACAATGCTATCAACTGCAGGTCAGGTCCCTGTCCCAGCTCTCGCCCCACGCTGTGAACATCCTGGCATGAGTGGGCACAGAGGACAGCTTGTGTGGGAGCTGACAGCAGGACATGGGGAGCCAGTCCCCAGGGTGCAGCCATGAAAACACAAGAAACAGGATGAGGCTAATTTTAGAGCAGCCAGCAGCCCCCCTTGGTAATGTCTGGAGAACTGAGTGTGTGAAATGGAATCATCTGCAAGGAGGGCCCAGGAAGAGAGGCCAGCTCCCCACCCAGCCCTCCTCTGCTGATGGGGTCCTCATGCTGAAGGGTGGCCCATGGACCCAGAGTACTATCCCTGTCCTGGCCACATCCAGCCCTTTTGAGGGGCTGACTCTTCTCTGTCCTCACAAAGTTCTCAGAAGGGAACCAGGCTTCATGAAAGGGACAGTGTTGGTGGAGCTGGGGGAGCCCAAGAACACTGTGTTCCCAGAAAATGTGGTGTCTGGAGAAGGCGCCCTGGCTGATAAGCGCTCAGCACCTAACAAAAGGTCAGTGATCTGAACCCACCAACCACTCCGTAGGAGCAGATGAGGCAGTCCACGGGGCAGCTCCCTGCTCTGTCCTGCAGGGTCACTATGAGTTGGAAAGGACTTTACAGCAGTGGATTTTTGACCAGGACTGAGCCCTGACTCTGCCCCCAACCCTCTGACCTGTGCAGGTCCCCCGCCTCCCACGTCCTGGAAGGAAGCTGCAAGGACCCAACATGGAGGTAGTCATGGGTCAGTTCCGTGCCCAGCATTGCAGAGCAGTCTGTCTGCGGGTTGGGGTTCACACACCTGCTTGCCCAGCTCTCCAGCACCCCCCCACTACCACCACAGCACCAAGGCTTCCCCGGGGAGTGCTGTGTGTGGTGGTGTCAGTGGACAGCGTGGGTGGTCCATTGCGTGGGCTGACATCCTAGCACAGGGTCTGTGTGTATCCATCCACCTGCCCAGGCTGCCCTGTCTGAATCCTACCACCAGTCCACTCAGCCTGTGCCCCTGGATGTGGCAGAACCTCCTCTCTGTGCCCTGAGGCACTGGGGTTGCCAAGGTTTCCTCCAGCCCTCCTTCTTTCCTTAATGAAAAACAAGTAACACAAAGCCCTCCCCAGTTGCTCCTGAGTGCAGACCTACAGAAGGAGCCTCAGAAGATGCCCTGGACAGACCCAGCCCAGCAGTGGGCGGGTCAGGGCTCCCTACATGAGTGGACAATGTCATGGAGACCCAAAGCATCCTCATTCTCTCTTCTGATGAAGCCAGTGAACTCAGTGGAGTAGAGTCAGCTCTGGTGGCATTTAAATGTCAGGGACCTGGGCTTCCAGGAAGCCAGTTTCTAGGTGGGTGGCCTGGCCAAAGCTGTGAGATTCCTGCAGCCCCTCCTACATCCTCTGAGCTCACAAACTCCAGACTCTTGGGGGGGTCTGAGTGAGGAGGGCTCAGTCCCCTAGTGCTACATTAGCAGAAACAGCCCAAGGTGGGGGGGGGGGTCCTTTAATGATCAGAAGTTTGTTTTTTCCTAGTTTGTTGTTCTTGGGTGCTGGGTTTTCTAAGCTGTCGTCACCTGTCACCTGCAGAGCAACTGAGCATGTGAGCCCTTCACCACTGTCCCACCAGGGCTCAAGTTCAGGGCACAGGCTCTGGAGAAGGCCCAATGTCCACCTCGGGGGTGGGAATCCTGTCTCAGCTTCTTTGTCCGGGGGCACGTCCACACCCATCGTCCCCCTGAAGCTTGCTTCTCTGAGTTTCAGCTGCTCCTCTCTGAAGTAAGAAGGTATCCGACACCCCCAGTAGCCACAATGCCTCAGATGTAACGGAGAAGTCCCAACTCAAACAGGGGTTAGGACTTGTGACACATATTTTGTAGGACCATGAGTCACAGGAGACTGGGGGAGCCACTCTGTGGGAGGCGCACATAGAGAAGGGAAGGGCTGAAGGGGGTGGGTAGTTCTCACAGCCCCCTTCCCTGTGGAGTTTAGGGGACACCTGGTACCCAGTCCCTTCCTGCTTGGCTCGCCGTTGGCTTCAGTTTGCCGGGACTGACTCCAAACATGAATGTGAACTTTACCAGCCAGACTCTCTGTAAACACACTTGGACCACTGCCAACCATTTTCCTAAAGTAAATACAAAGCAACTCAGGAAAGGCAAACACAGCTCTCCTCTCTAAATCACACAAGGTGGCCCAGGAGACCGTTCCTGGTGCAAGGACAGGCCCTTCTGTCCCAAGCCACATTTGACCTTGAGATATTAACAGACATTGAGACACTAGGGGGACCCCTGAGAGTGTTTTTTTGGTTTGTTTGGGTTCAGGTATAATGAAGGCATCTCTGGGGTGAAAACAGTTAACACACTTGGTTGCAAACCGAAAGGTTGGAAGTTCAAGTTTACCCAGAGATACCTTAGAAGAAAGGCCTGGTGATCTGCTTCTAAAATATCATCCACGGTGAGCCCTTTGGAGCACAGTTCTCCTCTGATGGCCATGGGGGCGCCATGAGAGGAAATCATCCACGGTGAGCCCTGTGGAGCACAGTTCTCTGATGCTCATGGGAGCACCAGGAGTGGAAATCATCCACGGT
>NW_006408756.1:2323752-2334850 GCF_000296735.1 Chrysochloris asiatica
GCCAAGTGCTTATCCAGTAGGGTCTCCTAGGGGCTCTGCTCCCGGGTTTATGAACAGACCTGACGCAAATTTTAGCACTATCACTGTACTTTCAAGTTCAGGTATAATGAAGGCATCTCTGGGGTGAAAACAGTTAACACACTTGGTTGCAAACCGAAAGGTTGGAGGTTCAAGTTTACCCAGAGATACCTTAGAAGAAAGGCCTGGTGATCTGCTTCTAAAATACCATCCACGGTGAGCCCTTTGGAGCACAGTTCTCCTCTGATGCCCATGGGGGCGCCATGAGTGGAAACCATCCACGGTGAGCCCTGTGGAGCACCGTTCTCCTCTGATGCCCAGGGGGGCGCCATGAGTGGAAATCATCCATGGTGAGCCCTGTGGAGCACAGTTCTCTGATGCTCATGGGAGCACCAGGAGTGGAAATCATCCACGGTGAGCCCTGTGGAGCACCGTTCTCCTCTGATGCCCAGGGGGGCGCCATGAGAGGAAATCATCCACGGTGAGCCCTGTGGAGCACAGTTCTCTGATGCTCATGGGAGCACCAGGAGTGGAAATCATCCACGGTAAGCCCTGTGGAGCACAGTTCTCCTCTAATGCCCATGGGGGACACCAGGAGATGAAGTTGGCTCCAGGTCACTGGTGTTGAGAGTCAAGCAGCTTCACTTCCAACCCTAACTCTGAAGAAGAATAATCCGACCCCTGCCTGGGGGAAGGGAGGTTCTCTGTTCACAGTCTTCATGACGGCCACACTGGTTTCCAAAAAGGAGCCTGGTGGCCCAGTGCTTAAGCACTGGTCTGCTAACCGAGAGGTCAGTGTTTCAAAACCACCAACGGCTCCGCAGGAGAAAGATGTGTCGGTTGGCTTCAGTAAACATGGCAGCCTTGGAAACTCTCTGGGGTCATCCCACTCTGTCCTTCAGTGTATCTGTTCATCAGAATTGACTCGACAGCCCACAAGAACACTCCTGGATTCCAAAATAACAAACCATTTGCCATTGAGCTGGAAGTGGGCTAATAAGCCTCAGTTAGCAGCCAAGTGCTTATCCAGTAGGGTCTCCTAGGGGCTCTGCTCCCGGGTTTATGAACAGACCTGACGCAAATTTTAGCACTATCACTGTACTTTCAAACCGTGATTTATTTTCTAGAGTTTAAAAAGGGCAAAATTATAATATCCCCTCTACACCCCCTGAGTAAGTCCTTCATCTAAAAAGGCAATTTCAACAGACTTCCCCAAACAATCCAGACAGTCTGTCTTCTCTCTGAGGCTGTAACATGTCCACAGAACCCCGAAAAGTCTCCCGCATGCTTCTTGCTTTCCCGTTTGCTCGTCCTCTCCTGCTAAACTATAAGATTCCTGTGGGGGGAGGTTGTAGTGTTCTTTCTTTTCTATCCTCAAGCCAAGGATTAAGTGAACACTCAGGAGCGTGCCACATTTCTGAGGGGGCCAATCGATAGGGCAGACCAGGGAACATTCCAGAGCCTGGGTGGGGCCTGCAGGACTGCTTCCACAAGGTCAGCCTACCTCATCTACACTTCGGTGACTGAACCCCCGGCTGTAAAAGCCAGTTAATGAAGTGGGTTTAGAGATGATCAATACTTGTGTTCACAGCTCTTGACCAGATCCTCAACCTCCGAGAGTCCCCTGGACACTTCACACAGAACAGCAACCCCCCCGCTGTCCACCCCCCATAACAAGGTCTGCAGGAAACTCCTGCCTGTGCAGGGTGCATTATGCATCCCCGGCACAATTCTGACATCAAATCTTGATAAAGAATGCTTACAAAAAAAAAAAAAAAAAAAAGATAGCTGAGAGGAAGCTCTCAGCCAAATGCATAAAAATTATATGACATTTTATTCCTGAGTGTAAATTAAAATATGCAGAAAGGTCAATGAAGCGGGAATGATTTTTTCTGAATGATTTAGACAAACGAGAACGGGGGAGGCTGGAGGCAGATGGAGAACCCTGCCTGCTCTGAGCTTCTCTCCTGCAAAGAGCTGACCAGCCTCAGCCAACCAACACCCTCCCTGTCAAAGGTGATGGGCTCCCCACAGAGGGGGGCGGGTGACAAGGGAAAGGGACTCTCACTGGAAAGGCAGTTCTTGCTCTAGGTCTCACCTCCCACTAGGGAGACTGGGGTTCAATTCCCGGCCAATGCACCTCCTCATGGGTGTCTACCATCCATGTCAGTGGATACCTGTGTGTTGCTGTGATGTGTCATAGCTTTTAGAGGAGCTTGCAGACTAACATAAGAGTAAGAAGAAAGGCCTGGTGATCCTTTGCCAACAAAAACACTATTCATCACCATAGTCTGATGTGCGCTCAGTCATGGGCATGGCACACGATGGGGTGATGTTTGTTCTGTGGTTCTGGAACCACCAGGACTCAGGGCTGACTCAGTGGCAGCTAAGGACATTAATCTACAACATGAACCCAGCACTATGCCTGGTAGTTAGCGGCAACTCAGTGTTGTTAAATGAATAGGAACAGAGTAGACTAGCCCAAGATTCATAAAATCACACTGGACAGAAACAAACAGCACTCCCCACTCCACCCCAACTCCAAATACACAGGATAAAGACAAATAAATGAAGATGGTGGTTAAGAATCCCCAAGCCCCCCAGCTCAATTCCGTTTCACCTCATATGCATGTGAAAGCTGGATAGTGATACGGAAGACTGGAGAATTGATGTCTGGGAGTTACGACTGCTGGAGAAGAATGCGGACAGGCCCATGGAGTGCCAGAGGAATGAACAAATCTGTGCAGTCAAAATGCTCCTTACAAGCCATGATGGCCACCCTGTCTCATGACACTGGACCTGTTATCAGGAGGGATCAATCTCTGGAGAAGGACATCATGCATGGTAAAACAGAGAGTCAGCAAAAAAGAGGAAGAACCCCAACAAGATGGATTGGCACAGTGCCTGCAACAATGGGTATAACAACCATAAGATGGTGCAGGACAGGCAGGGAAACAATGGTCTGTGTTCCTGGCAGACATCACTAATCAATCACCGCCCGCTCCTGATGAGCCAGGGCAGGGCCAGGGCCAAGTTCCAGAGAAGCGTGGCGCATGAAACTGGGCATGGACAAGATTTTCTGCAGAGGTTGCTTCATTGTGAGGAATCTGGAATGAGAACAGGGCTCCGCTCCACACCAAATGTCCACACACACACACACCAGAGTCCTGGACTCAAGCAGGTCCTGTCCTCATTGCAGAGAACCGTGCCCAAGAACCACAACAAGACTTTTAATCACCTCTCTTACTTTTCCCCAAGAGCCTGGCACCGCCCCACCCACTCCCTCTGTATCTCGGCAGCCTGGGCAGCTCCTGTATCTTCATGTAAAACAAAACAATTATGGAGGGAGATGGATTCTGCGGAACATCCCAGGTTCTTTGGGAGGACAGAATAAAAGGTACTCGTGCGAAGACGCCAGCCCCTGCTTGTCATACAATATTAACACAGATGTTCACAAACACGGTGGGAAGGAAGATTCCTGCGTCCCTATAATTCTCCATTGTTTCTCTACTTGGGGAAAACGGGAGTGTGTGGCTTTATAGGTGAGCACAATCTAAATACAGCTCAGTGTATTTTGCATTTGTAAGTGTATAGTCTTTTGTGATTTAAAGCAGCAATTATACAGAGGAACAAGATAAAGACTGGGAGAAATTACCTCTCTTTAGGTTGGGAAGGGAAGAGAAGCAAAGCTAAGGTTAATGCTTTAGTGAAATATTTCTACCGCTATTTCACGCAACCATTTTGCAATATCTCTAATGTTTTCTCACATTGCGTGCTCTTCCGGGGGAAAACAGCTTGTGTTTTTGAAAGCAAAAGAATAAAATTCTAACAAGACTCTGTGACTGGCTTGTATCTTGGAATACTTTGCAACAACCAGACTCTGCGTCTCCAAAATGTTCTTTTACATTCAGGCACCCAACAGTGGATTGCATCTTTTTTCTCTATTAGTAATGAGCAAAAATTGCCAAGGCTTAAAAAAGATCTGTCTATCTGGTCAGAACCCACTGAACTCACAATTGTGTGTTGCTTTCAAATGCAAAGCCATTTGGCTGCAGGTAGAAGCTTGGATGCACTTTTGAGCTCGTGCATTAGCCAGAGTGTCCCATTAACCGAGTGGCGGCTGCCCAGGACTCTTCTTCACTGGAGGTGGTGCCGGGTGACTGGGCATTGAGATGGAAGGCCAGTGGTGGAGAAGAGTGCCATACAGACATAGGGAATCATGGACTCCGGAGAGTGTGCCGCTTGCCTTCCTCGGCGAGTGGGAACAAGTGTCATCTGGGTGAGGAGACATCGTATACTGGCTTAGATGTGTTGGAAATGGGTGAGGAGCAGCCCATGAAGATGACATGAAACCTACCTGGAAAGTGAATCACCAGCTAGGGCCAGCACTGCAACCGGACCATGACCCTGACAGGGACCAGCGCTGCAATCGATCGCGCCCCCCCCGCCCCCCGCCCCCAACCATGAATCAGAGTGGTACTGAGGGAGCCTAGATCAATGCCAGCAAGAATGAAGAAGACACAGGTAACGTGTTGGTGGCCTGATCTGGGATTCCAGCTAAAAGGACCTAAAGACGATCTTACCCAATTTGGAGAGCTCTTTGTGCAGTAAAAATGGACCCCAACACTGGAAGGTCAAGACGGTTTATCCTCTTCAAAGATGCAACCAGTGTGGAGAAGGTTCTAGACCAGAACCTTTATGTCCATGATATTGACCCCAAAGCCCAAGGCCATGAAGAAGGACCCAGCCAAGAGTCTGGGCTCTGAATCTGGAAGGCACTCAGGAGAAGACGAGGGAGCACATAGGTAGGTGATTTTGGACAGGTTGAGGCTGTTGGGCTTCCTGTGGATCTGAAGTCGAACAAAAGATGAGGCTTTGTTTTTTATCAGCTATAAAGAAGAAGAACCTGGCAAGAAGGTTTTAGAGAAACAGTTTGACACTGTCTGTGGAAGCAATTGTGAAATCAAGGTGGTCCAGCCCAAAGAGGTCGCCAGCAGCAGCAGTATGGCTCTGGAGGCCATGGAAACAGGTCAAGAACATGACCCTGAATGATCCCACCTGAATTTAGAGACCACATCAAGAACAGATCTGATCCTTTACACACTAAGGACCAAAGACCAGAAAGCTTGGATGACAATAGGAACATTGTATAGGGAGAAATCAAAAGGTCACTAAAAAGAGAGAAAAGTCCAAAATGGAGGTCAGAAGAGGCTGTGAAACTTGCTGTTGAACTGAGAAGCTAAAGTGATGGAAGAAATGAGGAAAAGAGCTGAACAGAAATTTTCAAAGGGCAGCTCGAGAAGACAAAGTAAAGTATTTTAATGAAATGTGCAAGACCTGGAGTTAGACACCAAAAGGGAGACTACACTAAGCACTTTTCAAACTGAAAGAATGGAAAAAAAAAAAATTCAAGACTCAACTTGAAATATTGAAGGATTCCATGGACAGAATATTGAATCATGCAGAAAGCAACAAAGAAGGTAGAAGGTAGATCTTTGGGACACATATGTCCCACTAATTGTATCAAAATCCATATTACTTCAAGAAATTTTGTTCCCATTTAATTCAAAATGCTTTCCAATACTAAAAACACATAGTTTCAAGGGAAAAAAAAATCCAAAAGCAGATGAAAGGCACACACAGAGTCATTATAACAAAAACAAACAGTCAACGTTTAACCATTTCAAGAGGTAGTATATGATCAAAAATCCATAGTAGTAAAAAAGAAGTCCAAGCTGCACTGAAGGCATTAACAATGAAGAAGGTTCTGGGAATTGATGGATTACAAACTGAAATCTTTCAACAAATTGATGTGGCACTGGAGGCACTTACTCATCTGTGCCAAGAAATTGGGAAGACCTGGCCAACTGATTGGAAAAGATCAATATTTGTGCCCATTCCAAAGATAGGTGACCCAACAATGTTGAAATCATCAAACAATATCAATATTACATGCAAGTAAACTTTTGCCAAAGATCATTTAAAAGTGATTGCAGCCGTACATTGACCGAGAACTGTCAGAAACCAAAGCTGAGCCCAGAAGAGGACGTGGAATGAGGGATATCATTGCTGATGTCAGATGGACCTTTGCTGGAAGCAGAGAATACCAAAAGATATTTACTTGTGCTTTATTGACTATGTGAAGACTTTTGACTGTGTGGATCATAACAAACTACAGATAGCATTGTGAAGGATGAGTATTCCGAAACACTTCACCGTGCTCATGAGGAACCTGTACATAGACCAAGAGGCAGTTGTTTGAACAGAACAAGGGGATACTGAATGGTTTTAAATCAGGAAGCATGTGCGCCAGGGTTGTATCCTTTCACCATACTTATTCAATCTGTATGTTGAGCAAATAATCCGAGAAGCTGGATTATATGAAGAAGAACATGGCTTCAGGATTAAAGGAAGACTCATTAACACCGTGCAATATGTAGATGATACAACCTTACTTCCTGAAAGCAAGTAAGACTTAAAATGCTTACAGGCTTCAGAATGGATTGTGCCTCATTGTAAAGAAAGCAAAAATCCTCATAACTGGAGCAATAAATCCCATCATGATAAATGGAGAAAAGGCTTCATTTTGTTTGGTTTCACTATCAACACTCATGGAAGCAGCAGTCAAGAAATCAAATGACGTATTTATTGCATTAGACAAATCTGCTGCAAAAGACCTCTTTAAAGTATTCAAGAGAAAAGATATCAGTTTGAGGACTAAGGTGTGCTCGATCCAAACCATATCTTCAATCACCTCATATGCGTGTGGAATAAAGAAAACCACAGAAGAATTGGTGCATTTGAATTATGTTGTTAGAGAAGAATATTAAAAGTAGCATGGGCTACCAGAAGAACAACCAGATCTGTCTTAAAAGAAGTACATCCAGAATGTTCCTTGAAATTCAGACTAGGAGAGTTCGTCTCTCACACACTTCAGACATGCTATCCAGTAGAGACCAGTCCCTGGAGAAGGACTTCATGTGGGTAAAGTGGACGGTCAGAGAAGAAGAGGAAGACCCCCAACAAGATGGACAGACACAGTGACTACAACAACGGTCTCAACCACAGGGCAGTGAGGATGGAGCAGGACTGGGTGGACTGTCCTTCTGGTGTACACAGGGTTGCTGTGAATTGGAACTGACTTGATCACACCTAACAACAAAGTCATTGTCTTCGCTATTTCCACCAAATGACTTGGTGGGACTATGCAAACAAGGTGCCAATAGATCCCCAAGGTTATTGGATTATTGTTGTTAAGTGCCGTGGAGTTGGTTCTGACTCATAGCGACCCTGTACAGGGTTTCTGAGGCTGTAAATCTTTCTCCCGCAGAACAGTTGGTAGTTTCTAACTGCTGACCTTGAGGTTGGCAGCCTGACTCGTAACTAGCACACTACCAGAGCTCCTTGGATAGCTTATTATTAATGTAAATAAGTTGCTTGACACCCTGTGAGGGTGGGATCATGACAAAGACCCTAATATGGGGATTGCTCAAGTTTTGCCATCATGCTAGGTTGAAATGAGCCCTGTGGCAGAGAGGGGGACCTCATGGCCACCAAGAAGAAGAGATAGGAGCACAGTGTGCCTTTTGGACCCAGGGTCCCTTTTCTGGAAGTGTCCTAGACTCAGGGGACACAGACAGAGCTGCAACCCCCGAGATGGTGAGAATTGAGGGCGGAGAAACGGCAGTGGCTAAGACAGCAGAACCAGAAGATGGACAGAAGATGGTGAGGTGGTTTTCCAAGCCCACAGAGTAAGCAAGCACAGTGTATTCAGGCAGGAGGGTTGCTGGTGGAGTGGGGTGCCACTGGACACTTACGGGCAGAGCCCCAGGCTCTCCACCCCATCTGCCCTCAGTACCTCCCCATCTTGCTCATGGAATTGTGGGTGGAGGACTCGTCTCTCTCGGCAGAAGCAGAATAAAGGCCACCAAATGTGCACATGTCTGAATTCCTGCAGCCTGCGACCATGGCAAAGGCAGCTTCAGGGATGAGCTATATTAAGGAGCCTGTGATGGGCACTGTCCTGCATTATCTATGGGCCAGCATCACCTCAAGGTCCCTAAAGAGTGAAGCAGGAGGGTCAGAAAGAACAAGTGAGGATAGAAGAAGTGGTCAGAGTGAGGAGGGGGAGGAGAGATAGAGAGGGAGAGAGACGAGAGAAAGAGAAAGAAAGAGATAGAGGTGAAGAGAGGAAAAGAGAGAGGCAGAGAAGGAGAGAGAGGAAGAGGGGGGGAGTGGTAGAAAGAATGAGAGAGGAAGAGGAAGAGAAAGACACAGAATGAAAGAGAGAGGAAGAGAGAAGGAAAGAGACAGACAGAACAAGACAGAGGAAGAGAAAGAAGAAGAGAGGAACAGAGAGAGACATAGAGAAGGGGAGAGAGAGGGAATGAGAGAAAGGGAGAGTGGTAGAAAGAAAGAGAGGAAGAAGAAGAGAAAGACACAGAATGAAAGAGAGACAGAGGAAGAGAGAAGGAAAGAGACAGACAGAACAAGACAGAGTAGGAGAAGTAAGAGAGGAACAGAGAGAGAGAAGATGAGAGAGAGGCACAGGAAGCTGAGGGTTTTGAAGATGAGGGAGGGGCTGAAGCTGGAAATTCTGGCAGCTTCTAGAAACCAGAACAGGCCAGGGAATGGATCCTGCCCTGGAACCTCCTGAAGGCTCCAGGCTTGGCCACACTGGACTTTATCCCAGTGTGACCCATCGCTGTCTGATGTTGCATTTGTTGTAAGTCCTGAGTCTGGGGGCAGTAGCCATGGATACTCATCTTCACTGGCCTGCACTGACGCCCAGCACCCCAAGTGTCCAGCAGATAGAGGACACACTGGGCATGTCTGTTGATCAAGTGAGTCAGCGTCTTGTTCCCTGTTCTCCTAGGACACCCCTTCCAGTTTGATGAATGAGGGTGTGGACTGTCCATTACTGCTCCACCTCTGCCCTGCCCTCCCTCCACAGTCTACCAAGCCTGAGGCTACCACCCCTGCAGCCCAGGGGCCAGGACCCTGAGGGTTCCAGAGCCAGTTTGCTCTGCTTTAATTAGTCCTGGTACAGCGCTGCCGGATAATGCTCTGGGCTGCAAAGCCAGTTTGAACGTCAAGGTCGGTGGTTTAAACCCACCAGCTGCTCCTTGGAAACCCTATACAGGGTCACTGTGGGTTGGAACCGACTCGACGGCACTTAACAACAACAATAATTAGTCCTGGTGTGACACTGCGGGCTAATATGCTAGACTGTAAGGTTTGGGGTTCAAATTCACCAGCCACTCCTTGAAAACCCTATACAAGGTCGCTATGAACCAACTTGACAACACTTAACAACAACAAAAATTTAGCCACAGGGTTCAGTGCACATCACAGGAGTGACACCTCATGGCTCCACACACACACAGATGGAAGGCTCAGCTTGTCTCTGGAACCTTCTCTCAGGCTCGCTGTCCTCATCCTCACCATCTAGGATGGAGTCTGATAGTTCAGCTGCTGTACCTCCCAGACACTGTGAGAGGGGTGGGCTCAGCTGGGCAGCCTCAGAGCCATGGTCCAGACACCGTTCCTCCCCATAAAGATACCCATCTAGTACATCCGATAGGGCAGTTCTACTCCGTCACACAGAATCTCTATGAGTTGGAATCAGCTCAAGGACTCAGTCAACAAGAACACCATTGAGGGGAAACTGCCCACTCAAGACAGCATGGGGCTGTGTATGGGCCCCCAAGTGGGCCTTGAAGCCCCTCCACCCACTGGGGTTCTGCACTCCCAGGTCCCTGTATATAGTTGACAGCTGGTAACCCAGGGACAGGTGAGCACCAGCCCACTCAGCTATTGTTCCAAAGTTTCCAGCTCGAGGTTGGTGGTAAACTTTTCACTAAATACACAGATGGTCCAGTTCGCTCCCGCTAATGAAAAACCTCACACGGCTACAAAAACAGACGCGATCATCTGTTTCCCCACATTCTGAAGAAAGTCTACAGAGGTGTAAGGTGCTACACAAATGAGAATAATTAGCTTGTGCCATCTGTGAAAAAATAAAGTGAAAAAAAAAAAAAAAATCCTCTCTCCTGCTCCAACCCTCCACTCTGGGCCCTCGGAGCCACGAGGACACTTGTGCGGTTCAATTACAATGCTCTTTCCTCAGATTTACTCAGGAGACTGTGTACCCAGCTTCTACTTTCTCCCCCTGTCACCTTGTGATCAAATACAAAAGTCATTAAAAAATAATAAGTCTAAAGTTCCCTGGGCAGTCTCCTGAGTAAATCTGTGGATGGCAGAACCTTTTGGGGAAGGCCAGGCCGGGCCTCTGGTTTTGTGTGTTTTTCTCACACACGCTTGGACAAAGGTGAAGGTGGGCTTGGGGCTCTTCATTTGGGTGGCTAGTGTGTCTGTGTGCAGAGGTGATGAGGCGGGTGTAGGCACCATCTGCTCCGCAAGTTTTCTGAGCTCTGGCGATAGGCCCACAGCCTGTGACCAGCTCCTCTGTGTGAAGGACCAGCTCTGGTGGTTTCACTTTCTGATCTAGGCCACACACGGACACTCTTGTGAGATACGATCAAAATGAATTAGCGGGAGATGCTCATGTGTGCGGTGTCTCAGAATGTCAAGCCCTCTCTCACCCTGAGGAGCATTGACAGACCCCAAAACATCACCATGGGAGGTGGGCAGACAGAGCTGTGTGCACTGAGAGATCCAGGGGGTCTCTTGGGGGAGGTGACATTGCTGAGACTTGGGGAATGGGGGGCAGTGGGCAACTGGGCAGATGTCTGTAGAGTGAGCTATTACTGACCAGCAGGTGGGAACCAGGTCTTGCCAACCCCGTTGTTGTGGCTGGACAAAGCCTAGGGAAGGTGCCTCCCTCCTAGGGGTGTGGGCAGGACCACAGCTTCTGTCTAAGGCCAATAGCCTGCCCGTTCCTCCCCCTTTGCACCATCGGTAGCATCTGGGGAGCAGTGAGCTCCACCCTCATCCTTGATGCCCTAGCTCAGGAGGCCTGCCTCCCAGGACCATGCAGAGTCTTCTCATCCCCTCCTTGTGGTCCATGGAGGAGAAACCAATGGTGGAAAGGTGCCACAGCAGGGTTGGGGTAGTGAAA
>NW_006408756.1:2335151-2354121 GCF_000296735.1 Chrysochloris asiatica
GGGGGGGGTGATTTATGCTGAGGAGACTAAGGGGTGGGGGAGCTGTGGGTCAGAGCCCCAGGGATAAACCCCAACATCTCTGACTGCTCATGGGGAGAAGGGGGAGAAACTGTGACCCTGGCATTGGGTGAGGGTAGACAACAGCCCACATAGGTTGGCTTACCCCTCTCCCCTGTCCTCATCATTTAGCAAACCTGCCGTGGGAATGAGCCCACCTCCTTGGCCTGATGTTCAGGGTCTCTCACAGTCGGGCCCCCTCCTTGACTCCTTCAGCTCCTGACCTGCGGCTGGTCATCCACTCAGGGACCTGGTGGCCCTTGTGGACAGTGCTAAGGGGATGTTCAGCTCTGATTTAGGTTCTCCCAGGTGTAAGCTTACAAGGAGAACTGCCGGGGAAAGGATAAGGAGGACTGCAGAAGAACTGCAGCGTTCACAGAACTGTGGTGTTGGTGGAGAACACTGAAAGACCATGGACCACCAGAAGAAACACAGACAGAACACTCCCCTTGAAGCCATGATAGCGAGATTTTGCCTGTCATACGTTGGACCTGTCATCAGGAGGGACCAGTCCCTGGAAAAGTGGAGGGTCAGTGAAAAACAGGAAGACCCCTAACGAGATGAACTGGCATGGTGGTTGCAACAATGGTCTCAACCACGGGGCAGCGGTGAGGATGGAGCCTTGGAGCAGGACTGGGCGGGACTTCCTTGCTCTGCTGAACATAGACAGGGTTGCTGTGCATCAGATGACAGGAAGCACTGGCCAATAGCAGAGCCCTTCCAGGTTCTGTTTTTTTTCATATCCCTGTTGCAAAAGTAAGAGCCCTTGTGGCACACTGGTTAAGTGCTTTGTTGTTAGTGAAAGATTGATGGTTTGAACCCACAGCTCTGAGGAAGAAAAGCCTGGCAGATCTAGAAAGCTAATGGGGCAGCTCCACTTTGTCACATGGGTTTGTTATGAGTCGGAATCAGCTCGACGGCACACAACAATAACAACGTACACTCAGCAGACCAAACAGACAGTTGCAACACTGGATCTTTCTTGTCCCCAACATGGGCAGAGGGTCTACAGTGTGCTGGTTCCTGGATCCAGTGTGAGAAGACAACGTTGACCTGTCCCCACAGAGCTCACGCTCGCTGCTCAGAGGACTGATGGGCACTTCCTGTCCAGAGCCCCCCATGGAGAAAGGCTCAGCCCGATCTGTGGACAAGCCTGGCTACCTGACTTCACCCACAGAAGCCCGTGAGAGGATTGGCCGTGGGTGGCACCCGAAACAGATCCCGCTTGGAGATTAAGGCCTACCTAATCCATGCGCTCGGTTGCAGACACATGGCATGGGAGACTTCTGGAGACCACAGGTCCCCACGACCTGGCCCTCATCCCCCACTGCAGCCACACCAAGCCTTGCCTGGGCCTCAAAAGGCAGCAGGGCAGTTAGGCAAAACATTTGGTAAAATGAACACCACTGACCATTGAGTTGACCTCAACTCATAGTGACCGCATGAGTTTCAGAGTACAAATGTGCTCCACAGAGGGTTCAACAGTGCAGTTTCCAGAAGAATATTATCACTAGGCACTCCTGGGTGGACTTGACCTCCCACCTTTTGGTTAGTAACATTTGAGAGCATTAATCATTTGTAATGTCCAGGGACTCAGAAGCCCAGTGCTAATGGCCAAGGGAAATCCATTTCAGATATGAGCCTCACCATTAACACCTAGCCCCAACCCAGACCTCATGAAATTCAGAATCATCAAGTACCCTGGGCCACTAATGCTGTTGACCAGGGGGAATTCAAGGCTGGGTTTTCTAAAGTCAGGGAATTGCTGCTGTGAGCTTTGGATCTTTATCACCTCTGACCTGCCGGCCCCCGCCCCCTGCCCCCTGCGGGTGTCTCTGTGGCTAGTCTGCTGTTTTATATCGCTCAGACATGACTAAGCTTACATATGAGGTCAAGGGGACAGCCTTTGCCCAGGGATGAAGCTCAGAAGGTAGGAAGGGACAGGAAAGGGGAACAATGGAAAAGATATGCACAGGGAGTGGGTGGGGTCAATGTCAGGGGTCAAAATGTGTGTGATGGCTGAATGGAAAACTCACATGTTCTGTAAAGTTGAACTAAACTACGATTAAAAAAAAAAAAAAAGGAAAAGGAAATGATTAGGTTTAGGACCCACCCTATTCAGATATGGAGTCCTGGTGTGGCACTGCAGGGTAATGCACTGGACCACAAGGTCATTTTGAACCACAAGGTTGGAGGTTCAAATTGACCAGCCAATCTTGGAAACTGTACACAGGGTTGCTTGCTATGAGTCAGAACTGACAAGTAAGAATTAACAAGTCAGAACCAACTTAACTCGACAAGACACACACACACACACACACACACACACGAGAGGAGTCAAAAATTATCCGTACTCTGGTTATATTAAAATGTCCACCCACGTTCATGGTGATGACCACATTGAGCATGCCCGTGAAATGATTCTGTCGCATAGGCAACTGACAGTGAATTATGTGGCAAATCATTTGGAAATCAGCCAGGGCTCTGCCTGTGAAATCATCCACAGCAGACTTGTGTTTCAAAAAGTTTGTGTATATATGAATCTTGGTGTGACACTGTAGGATCAACACTTGACCATAAAGTTGGTGAGAACCGCAAGGCCAGCGGTTCAAACTCACCAGCGGCTCCTTATTTATCCAGGGTTGCTATGAGTCAGAACCCACTCGACAGCACTTAACAACAACATATATGTATATATATATATGACTTGGTGTGACACTGCAGGTTCAGCACTGGAACGGCTAGGTCAGTCTGAACCGCAAGGTCTGTGGTTCAAACCAAACTCACCTGCCACTCCTTGGAAACCCTAGACAGGGTCACTGTGAGCCAGAATCAACTGGGTGGTATTTAATGACAACAAGAACAACGCAGGTGTGGCTTCATTAACATAACAAAGAAACCCCTATTATCAAATAAGGCCATATCTTTAGGTATAGGGCCCAGAACTCCAATGTCTGTTTGGGGGACACAATGCAGCCCACAACAGGGCTGGAGACCCAAACTTAGATGTGGGATTTCTTATTTGTCCTTGTTTCCTGGAGTCTTGTGTCATGGCAGTCCGCTTCTCTGTGCTTCTGAAATGACTTCTTTTTGTTCCATGTCCTCTTTGTTTCCTTCATAGAGACAACTGGACAGCCACTGTCTGTCCAGTCAGCTCTGCCTCAGGGTGGCCCCAGGGACACCAGTGCTGCCTGGCTCTGCACCTCAACATGACTCCATGTGGACACTTGTGATGATCCATCCTCCCACTGTTGACATCACGAACCACGTGCTCCCCTCAGAGATGGAGCCCTCCTGAAGACATGTGAGTCAGAGAACGCTCTTTCCTGAACCATCAGGTTTCAGCTGCTGATTTTGGGAAGCAGATCACCAGATCTTTCTTCCTAGTGTTTAAGCCTGGAAGCTCCTGTGTTTTCCTGGGTATCCAGGTTGAAAGAAAGGGGACCCCACAAGTGAGACCATTCTGCTGCTCAGGGTGCTGAGGCCCTGGGTGGGTTTGTATTCAACAGGCAGCGTGCCCACCACTCAGACCTCCCACATGAGGGTGCAGGCCCTCAGATCCAGTGTCTGAATTCACCGATGACCTGGGAAGCAGCTCATCCAAGACATTCTCACCAGGAGCACTTACAGCTGAGAGGGCCAGGGTCCGCTCTTACTACCCCCACAGAAAACCACCCTGGGAGGAGAGGGGGGTCTTTCAACCCACAACTTAACCAAGCCCAGCTGGCTTGGGTCTGGGGAGAGTTCCCAGGCGCCTTTAAGGAGAGGAAGTGACGTGGAATTTACAAGGGGCCCTAAGCCCTGAATCACATCTGGAATCTTGACAGAACTGGGGCGTTTGATGTGACTGTTAGTGATGCAGTTTTTCATCGTTGACAAGAACGTGTACAAGGAGCCCAGCAGAGCCCGTGGAAATGAGCCTTTGGCCATTCTACCAGCTTCCAACCCAATTTACAACTTCAGTGGGTTCACACGGAGCCTTTGGGAGGCCCCCACTCTGCAGAGTGACCCCACAGAGCCGCTGTGTGCTGGAGAGGAGCAGGGTGAGGACAGCCTCCATGGAGGGGCTCCCGGGACCACAGGTACGTCACAGAGGCCATTTGCATGAATGTTTGTCAGCCCTGAACCCCACAGTTGATAGAGATGCTGTGGGCACCTTGTTGAGCATCTCCATACTCCTTTTCAGAGCAGCTAGTCCCAGAGGCAGCCATGATATTCGATGCATAAGCCACTCCAAAGAACCCAAGCTTGAGGGCCACATCTACCCTGTGGTCCCCAGATCAGCTGTGGGCCAGGGTGTGTCCTCCCAGGTGGCCACAGTCTGTTCAAGTTCCTGAATTCATTGCAGCAGAGATGCGTGCTAAGACACTGATGGAGCCCGTGGTGATAACAGGAAGGTTGGAGATTTGAGTCTAACCAGGTGTACCTCGGAAGAAAGGCCTGGTAATCTACTTCTGGGAAAATCAGGTACTGAGACCCTACAGAGCACAGTTCTACACTGACACACACGGGGCACCAGGAGTCAGAGCTGACTCAATGGCAGCTGGAGAGGACTTGGAAGTCTAGCTTGCACAGATGCGAGGAGGATTCTATGAAAACCATGCACATGACCTGCACTGAATCTTTTTCTTAATGTTTCCATCCTTATCCTGTAAGATGGTGGTAAAGACCAAACGTGGGCTCCTATAAGTCAAATAGGAACCCTGGTGGCACAGTGGGCTAAGCACTGGGCTGCTAATGCAAGGTCAGCAGTTCAAACCCATCAGTTGCTCCCAGGAGACAGGTGTGCTGTCTGCTCCTATAAAGAGGACCGCATGGGAAACCCTAGGGAGCAGTTCGTCCTGTTCTATGGGGTCGTTATGAGGCAGAAGCAACTCTCTAGCAGTGGGCTGTACATAAACCAGAGTCCCTGCTGGTACAGGTGGGTAATGAGTTCAGTGGCTCATGGATAGGTTCAAGGTTGAAGTTCACACACAGGTACCTCGAACAAAGTCTTGGGGATCTACCTCTGAAAATTTAGCCGTGGCAAACCGGTGGAGCCCAGTTCTGTCTGACACACATGGTGTTGCTCTGAGTCAGGTCTTCCAGGAAGATGTGAGTAGACATTTCCATAAGTAGTAGACTCTGAAGGTCATCAGCAGTGGGGTTGGTGTGTGGTCAACGACCCAGGGCTGAGCAGGGGAGGGTGGTGGTTGGGAGGTGGAAGGCAGTGATGGTCTGTGTTGAAATGCCATGTGGAGAGGGCGTCCACTTCTGAGTTGGGTTGACATGTGACCATCTTCCCATCTTGGTGGCTTGGATCAAACTTGTATAAGACTCGAGTTCCTGGGAGATTTAAGCCATATGTACCTAACCACAAGTAGCTCTGAGTTAAGAATGAGATCCATTCTTAAGTTTGTACTCAAGTCGAATTTGTAGGTAAGTTGAAATGGTTACATGCAGTTCTCATTTAGTAACAGCAAGTCAAATGTTTGCCATAATATACAGTATACATTTTATTTTGCTATATATATGACATGGAGTCCTGGTGTGGCCCTGTGGGCTAATGTGTCAGACTGCAAAGTCATTTGAACCACAAGGTTGCTGGTTCAAGCTCACCAGCTGTTCCTTGGAAACCCTACACAGAGTTGCTATGGGTTGGAATCGATACAATGTCACTTCACAACAACAACAGCAACATATATATAACAGAGTCCAGGTCACAACAATGACATATATATAACATACAGAGCCCAGGTCACAACAACGACATATATATAACATACAGAGCCCAGGTCACAACAACGACATATATATAACATACAGAGCCCAGGTCACAACAGCAATGACATATATATAAATATGGAACCCAGGTGGCACAGTGGGTTAATCATCTGGCAGTTGACTGAGGTCAATCATTCAAATCTACCAGCTGCTCTGCAGGAAAAGGGTTCAGATTTACAGACTCGGAAACCCTATGAAGCGGTTTTACCCTGTCCTATAGGGTTGCTGGTGTGGCGTTGTGGGTTAATGTGCCAGACTGCAAAGTCGTTTGAACTACAAGGTCGGCGGTTCAAGCTCACCAGTGGCTCCTTGCAAACCCTATACAGGATCGCTATGGATCAGAATCAACTTGATGGCACTTGATAACAACAACATAGGGTTGCTGGAGTCCTGGGGTGGTGCTGTGGGTTAATGCATCAGACAACAAAGTCATTTGAACTGCAAGGTCGATAGTTCAAGCTCACCAGCTGCTCCTTGGAAACACTATACAGGGTCGCTATGAGTCAGAACAGACTTGATGGCATTTCACAACAACACCATAGGGTTGCTATAAGTCAGAATCAATTTGACAACAGTGAATAGTGGATTCATAGAATTTAAAGCACCTCAGTGTAAAGATAATCAAAATCCTCACACGTGGACCAATAAACACCAGCATGATAAATGGAGAAAAGATCGAAGTTGTCAAGGATTTCATCTTACTTGGACCTACAATCAATGCCCATGGAAGCAGCAGTCAAGAAATTAAATGATGTATTGTATTGGGCAAATCTGCTGCAAAAGCCATGATATTTTTAATCACCTCACATGCATGTGAAAATTAGACAATAAATAAAGAAGACTGGAGGAGAATTGATACATTTGAATTATGGTTTTGATGAAGAATACTAGAAGTACCATGGACTGCTGGAAGGAGAACACATAAAGCTGTCATGGTAGCAGTGTACCCAGAATGCTCCTGAAAAGCCAGACCACGCCAACAGGGAGGGTACCCAAGGAGTTTGTCCCAGAGGTTCCTGATCCCTACTGCTGCCTCGGACAGGCTGGGCATGGGTCTCCAGCCCTGTCTGTGTCCGGAGACTGGGAAGCATGCCTTCCATGTGGCACCGGGGCCACGTTCTCCATCACACGTGAGCGGCTGATGGGTGGGGCCCCTTCTGTTCTTTATCGTCCTGCCCCGCACCCCCAGACTGGCTCTGCTACTTCAACCTTTCCATTTTATTAGAAAATTTTAATTGGGAGTCCTGAAAGGTCACAATTAATATTTCCAAATGAAAAATACAAGGTAAATCAGCTCTGAGTAAATGTTGTTTAAATCCACAGTCGATGCTTAAAATGAAAAGAACAGGGGAGGCTGGAGGAGCTCACTGGGGGTGCCACCTCTAGCTTAAAGGGGAATTGTACCTGCCCTGGCAGGGTGGGCTGACCAGTAGTACGTGTGGGCCTGGAGTCCCCATGCAGACGCCCCGCAAGGGGAGGCAGGGTGGGGTGATTTTCAGGGACTTTGGACGAGCCCTCCCTGCGTGGACAAGTAAGGTCTTCTCCACCTGAGGTCAACACTCTGCAAACAGTGTCTGTCCAACTCCATCTCCAGCCAGACTGTCCCTTAACCCCTTCTGCTGGGGATGCCAGCATCTGTCACCTCTGGTCATGCTCGGGGAGGCCGCCAACACATCTGTGCCAAGTCTGCCTGAGGACTGCACACACCTTATACAATAAAACATGTTCTGGACTGAACTGTGTTCCCCAAAAGATATGCTGAACTCCTTAACCCTGGGCTTTGTTGGGAAATAGGGTCTTTGCAGATGTCATCGATCAACGTGAGGTCATACTGAAATTGTCCCCGGGTCGTGCAAACAGCAAAGCAAGCACGGGTCTCAAGGTTGATGGTTGGAACCTGATAATCTGTTTCTGAGAGATCACAGCCGAAGCATGCCGAGTGTTGTACTCTGCACACACAGGGGTCACCGTGAGTCAAACTTTCTCGACACACTAATAGCTGACTGCAGTCCTAATCCCCTCTGAGTGGAGTCCAGTAAGAGAGGGGACAGGGCTTGTGAAGACTCAACTACAAACCAAGGAACGTCTGGAGCTATGAGGAGCTGGAGAGAAGACAGGGTCCTCCCCTAGAGACTCAGGGAGAGAACATGGCCCCTCCAACAGCCCAAATCTGGACTCGTAACCCCAAGGGTTACAAGGGCAGAGCTTTAAGCCCCTCACTGACCAATACTTGGCTAGACCTCGGAGCTACCTCGGGTTCAGTTTCCGACTGCAGTAAAGTGAAGATTGTAATGAGGTGAGTCACATTAATGTCAGAGCTTCTCAGTGTGTATAAAAGTGGAGTTGGCACTAGACTACAGTCTGCTCAGTGTGCGCTGGTTGCTGCTAAGTACTGTCGAGTTGCTTCTGAACGAGGAGCAGCTGCTGGATTGGAACTGCTGACCCTGTGGTTCACAGTCCAGTGCTGATCCTACAGCACCACAGCAGGACTCATGGATGATGGAAAAGTTGGAAATCGTGTGACAACGACCAAAAGTGTGACAGAGAGGCGGTGAGACCAGGCTGCCGGGAAGATGGCGAGAGTCAACTTGTTCCATGTCAGGCTGCCACAACCTTCAATCTATAAAATTTATACAGCAAATTATATGTCCAAGTGCAAAAAAGCACTATAAAATGAGTTTGGCCTGTAGAGGGCTGGAGGGCTGCTCCCCAGGGTCCACGCCACACAAGGAAGCCCCCCAATTCCTTCTTGGCTTTTGTTTCCTCCCCTCCTACTACCCCCCTCTTAGCCCGTGTATCTGTGTGGTCATGGACGCTCCATGGGGTTCCCGCACACAGCGAGGCCTCCAGCATGAAGGAGGAGCCGCAATCCATATGAAGAGGGCCAGGTGTATGAAGAGACCGATATGCTGAGTTTCCAGTGACCCCAGCCTCCACTCACCAGAGGGGAGAGGGGCACACAACACAAGAACATCTCACACACTTCCTGTCTGTCCTAGCATGCGCGTGGGCAGGTAGATGGGCAGGCTCGGGGGCAAGGGACTGATGCTGACCAAGAACGCTAAATTTCAGCACATGAATCCCCAAATCCTTCAAAATGCTTTGGAGAAAAGAACCATAAACTAGACAGACACAGCTGTGCCCGTCCGGCCGGCAAGAGAGGCCATAATTGGACTTACACAGTTAGTTCTTTGGAGTCCAACTCCAAAGTACAAACGTTGTGGTTTTAAGATGTGAATGATAAGGCAGCTGCCTTGCTGCACTTTAGCTGTGAAGGCTGGGAGCCCAGGCTGTGCTCAGCTCCCCTGCACTACGGAGTAATTAATGGTGTAGAAAGAATGCCGACAAGACTCCCAGCAACACATAAATGCCAACGTTGGCACACAGAAGGAGCTCCGGGGCTGCTTAAGGAGGAGGGCTTTAGAACCTTCCTGGAGACAAAAGGACCCTCTTCCGCTGTTCCTGCGTCCTGTCACTCAGCACACACCTTCATCCAGGTGCTGACTGGGCTGCCCTGCCCTAAGTATGAATCACAGCATGGGCAACGCTGACCACTGGTTCCCATCTTTATACCCTTCTCAATAAAAGCCAACTTTGCCAGACATGGTCCTGAAGAAAGCTGCAGTGGGCCTCTTGAGGAGGAAGCAGAACTCCACTGCTAGCATGGGGTCTCTCAGACAAAGCGAAGGGACAGCGGACATTAGAAGAAGCCTTCTACACCCAGCCAGTCTGTGTAGCAACAATCGGTTCTGTCCAGTGAATGGGACTTATCTAGCCTTTCTGGAGGCTGGGCTCCCTTCCTAGCAGCCGCTTCCCCGTGGGGGCTGAATCAACTTCCAGAAGCAACATGGACTCCTTTGGGACAAATCACAATGGTGGCAGGTTCCTTAGGACAGAGCTACTAATCTCAGTGGGTCTCTGGAGAGGATTCTGTTTCTTTCAAATTAACAAGAGGTGGGGTGGACTGTCCACATCGGACCCATATGCAACAGTGACAAACTACTCCTTAGGGTGGAGGTAAACTCACAGGGGTACCTGGGTCTTTCAGACCTGAGCAGTATTTTGTCAGCAGTCGGCTGGTTGGAACCAACAAACTAGGGTCATCTGCGGGAACAGCGACTGGCTTGGTGTCTGCCATTCCCTGAAGGACAGTCGTAGGTTTTCGGCGTATTTGTTTTGCTCTGTTTCGCTAACCAGCTCATCGCTCTGGGATGTCAGGGCAAACTGCAAATGCAGATTGCAGCTCATGGCCCAGCCAGCTCCAGGGGGTCTGGAACCTTTGGGACCAGCCTCCCAGGAGGTCTGGTAGTGCTTCCTGCCTTCAAGTTTCTCTCACCACCTGAAGTCGGGGACGCACTGGCTCACAGGTACTGGAGGACTGCAGTCCCCACCCACTGGGTACCCAGGGCTAAGGTCCCAGGAAAGACCACCTAACCCTTCCTAAGGAAGTACTATGGAACTCGATAGTGCATAATAACCCAAAATATCGGGGTTCAAACCCATGCAGAGGCTCCGCTAGAGAAAGACCTGGTGATCTGTTCCCATCAACTTTACACCCAAGACCTTCTGGGAAAGGTCTACTATGTCACCCGGGGTGCTATGAGCCAGATTGACTTGATGGCACCTAACAAGAACAACAAAAAAGTACTTGTTATAGTGTCTTCTCCAAAAAGGTTTTCTTTGGCTATATTAATGAGATGATGCTAAAGTAGATAAAGCCAGCTGCCGTCCATCCTGGCTCATGGTGGCCCCAGCCATGTCTGCTCCACAGGGTTTTCAAGGGTTAATTTTTCAGAAGTAGATCACCAGACCGTTCTTCTGAGACACCTTTGGGTGGGCTGGAACCTCCAAACTTTCAGTCAGCTGTGGAGAACTTACCACCTGGTGAAGGTGAACCCGAGCTAGGACAGGGAAATTCACAGACACAGAAAGTAGATTTCTGGTTACCAGGATCTTAGGAAGGGGAGTTTCTGTTAAGCAGTAAAAAAGCTTGAACTAGACAGTGGGGACATTCTCACAATATCGTGACTATCACTGATGTCCCTGGAGTGTGCAGTTAAAAATGGTTGAAATGGCAAATTTCATGTTGTAGATGTTTTACCGCATTCAGATAAAATTCACGAGGCTCATAGTTATAAATGTGACGGTGGCTGGCTGCTCAGCTCAACACGGGCAGACTCATTTCTCCCTTGCCAAATGTCCCTCCTTTCAAATATCCTGAGCTTTTGTTTGGAGCTGGCCTGGCAGAATTTGATGCTGCTCTATCAGCCCCCGGGGAAGTGCCCACGGGTCAGGGGTGTGAGCGCCAAGGTTGAAGGACCACAGCCCTCTCCCTCTCGGCTGATTTCCCCGGGTTCTCTTCCATTCTCATTTATCTTGTGCTTTGCTTTCATTTTAAGTCCTGACGACAAGGTGACCTCCATAAAACAAGTGTGAAAGGGAAGCCAACTTGGGAAATAGTATTGGCGGCATCTAGTCATTACTTGACTTGACAGCAATTTGGAGCATCATGGGATGGTGGACACTTCTTCCTAATTGGCCACATGGGATTCTGATTGCAGGATAGGACTCCGACTGGAGTACCAGGCCTGACCATATACTGCTGACCCTCAGACCATGGCCACCCCAACCAGCCCTGACCATGCACTGCTGACCCTCTGACCATGGCCACCCCAACCAGTCCTGACCACATGCTGCTGACCCTCTGACCATGGTCACCCCAATCAGCCCTGACCACATGCTGCTAACCCTGACTCCCTCTGATCCAATGCAGATGAATACCCGGACGGCAGTTCTCAACTCAGTGTTTGGAGACATTTTTGGTTTTCACAATGTGGTGTGTGTGTGTACTTGTGCGTGGGCACTACCGACCGACTCCCCAGTCTCCAAGGTTGAGAAACCTGCTTTGGAGGGAAGACGTGAAGGCCAACCAACACTCACATTCTGGTTCTGCTCATGTGCCACCCCCTTGGAGGCCCCTCCCCTCCAGCCACTTCATCCATATTGGGGTCCCTGGAGTCCCTGGGTGGAGCAAACTGTTCACACACTGGGCTGCAGACTGAAAGGTGGGAGGTTCGAGTCTACCCAGGAGCAATGGACCCTGACTAGTTATCACTGAAGCCCTCCTGGACATGTTCTCTCTGCACACATGGGCGCTGGGAGTTGGGGTTGAGCCCATGGTAACTGGTTTGTATTTTTTAGTGTGTTCCCTGCCACCTCACCCCATCCACACTGGCTCCTCCTCTACTGGGTGGTAACCCCGAGAAGATGGGGAGGGCCCACCTGTCTTATTTCTGAATGAATCCAACACACACTCAGGGGTTGTGGCCAGACGCTGCCCCTCTACCATGAGCCTGTAGGCTCCCCTGAAAGGAGGGACAATGATGACCACAGCCTCTTGGCTTCCAGAAAGGGCTTGAGGACAGTGTACACAGCTGGTGCTCAATCAATGCATGCCATCCATGAGCAGGCGTCTGGAGTTTCCTCGAGAACCTCATGGGCTCCTGTCATTCCCCCCACAAAGGACCATGGCAGACAGTGAGTGGAGACACAGTTCTAAGCTGAAGATGGAACCCCACCTGGCTCTCCTTGCCTCTGAGCCCAGAGTGGACTCAGGGGGCATTTGGTGGGAACCAGGTCTGCCTCACATTTTCCCCACCGAGGTTGTCCTTTACGCGGTGTATGTTCATTTCCTTTGTGTCCCTCCAAGTCTGCATGGTGGGCTAGAGCACACAGAAAGCCCCAGGAAAGTCCATCAGACTTGACCTCTGTCCTCATTCAATCTGTCCTGTGTTGTTGGCACAGGACTTGGTATGAGAGAGACTCAAGATACGGTGTTGAGGGGCCTGCCAGACAGAGCAGGGGCCGGGCAGTGCCACAGTTAGCATCTTTCCACCCCATACAGAACCCTAAGTAATACTCATTATCAATGTACTCATAAAATAAAATGTGATGAATATAGATGTAAATTGCTTAAATGTACTATTTTCTTAGATCATATGAATCCTAACAACTAAAGTGTTTTGTTAAATCTTTCTATATTAAATTGCAACATTATTAGTTGCAACATTAATAGCAACTGAGCAGAAATCTTTTTAAATTTTTTTTCTTTGTTTCCTCTAATGACCACTTCATTTTCAAAATAAATTATTGATACAGGTTCACAAATACTAATTGCCACAATATTGTAGCTAAATCACTGGAACATTTGACAAAATCAGTGACTGTGGAAACAAAAAAGCCAGTGCGTGCTTGCGGCGATGCAGACGAAAGCATGTGACTTGACGCGTGATTGTAATTGCCTAACAGTGACAGGTTTGAACAGAGCACATTAGAAAGTCCAAAAACGTAAATGGGCTGAGTTAGCTAGATGCATGCTAGGCTTACGAAAAGTGCTTCCACTGTGGGGGTATTTTTATGGAAACCATAGGTTTCTGCTGAAACACTATAAAATGCACGCACATTTTATAGACGGACGGTATCACCTGGGGTGCTCTGCACCCCCACATCCCCTCTGTGACATCACTGGGACTGGAGTCTGGGGGAGAATGGAGGGGCAGAGACACACACGTGCTGGGAGCTTTCTGATGTGAGGGTGGGGCTGGGGGCACAGTCTTCCTCCCTGACACACAGCACCTACTTGCCTGGGTGGGGGACAAGAGTGAGGGAGTTCAGCATGATGTCGGGGAGACTGAGCTGTTCTGGGCCCACCTGTCATTGTTGGGACCATTGACTCAGTTCCTACTCACAGTGGCTCCATGTGGTAGAGGAGCAGTGCCCACTGGATTCTTCCTGGATGTCTTCTCCCTCTGAGACCTGACCGGGGTCCCTCAGTACATCTTGGAGTACCATTCACTCTCCCAAGGGCCAGATTCTGGGATCTGAGTGCCGACTGTTCCACCTAGCAAAGCCCATGTTGGGGTTTCCAGCCAGCAAGGTAAGCATGGGCTTACTTGTGCTTACTCACTAATCTGAAGTGAACAGTTTGATGTGTTTTTGCCCCATCAAAGACTCTACTTCTAGGTCTGGCTGCTATCTGTCTCCCTCCTACCCCATAGCACCTTCCTACAGAATTAAAGTCTCTTTTCACATTTACATCCCTGACTGGGGCAGAGTGCTCAGGAAGTGAGGCAAGCATGTGCTTACTTGTGCATCTGTCATGAACAGTTTGTTTCACCTTTTTTTTGATGTGGTGAAAAAAATGCAAAGTAGGTCACTACAGACTCACTGTTGTTGTTAAGTGCCATCGAGTCAATTCCAACCCATAGCGACCCTGTATAGGGTTTCCAAGGAGCAGCTAGCTGGTGAGGTTGAACTATCAACCTTGCAGTTCAAACGACTTTGCAATCTAATGCAATAGCCCACAGTGCCACACCAGGATTCCAGATTCATAAGTAACCACAATAAGCCTGTGTTTACCTTGGATACTGGGCTCTCCAGCCCTAAAAATCCCCATCCAGCAGACCGAAGCTGACCGTACAGCCCCATTGGTTCTGTGGCCAGACCACTGTTCATGCACTGGGCATTGTAGAGCTCTGGATGAGTACACAGGAGGACAGGGTCAGTGTCAGCACCTCCAAATCTTGGTCACTCTCTCCAGAATGCCTGAGCCCCCAATTGACAGGGAAACTTTCTGCAAATCCCCTTCAAGTCCATCCAAACCGAAAAGAGGTTGGAATCAAACCGAAATCATGTTGAGTGGGGGTGTGTACCTCTCCAGTCCTGTAGTGCCTAAGCTGACCCTTCACTTGCAGGCTGCCCTGTGCATCCCCAGCAAGCTGCTGACCACTCGAAGTAGGCATTAGTTCTGCACCAACATGGCCAGTCTGGAGGCCTGATATCAAAGTATTTAAAATTCTGCTCTCAGGAAACACAGTTGTTTTGATCTTTCTACAGAGCCAAGCAGTAAAAATGTGGTGCGCATTTCTGCACCTTTCCAGAGAAATGTATCTTTCACACCCTCCTTCAGGCCATATGTTGGGAGCTGAGAGAAAGAAGGGTTTAGCTGTCAGTCTCAGAAGGCACAGCCTCCTCCCAGCTCCTCCGAGGTGCTGGGGTCTGGAAGGATGACATTTTATTTCAGCTCCTGTCAGCAGGATCTGTAAGGGATGCACCGGAAGCAGTTCCTGCCAGGGAGGAAATGCTGACTGTGTTTTCCGGTGGGGTCTGGGGGCCAGTGCAGGATGGCCAAGCGTGAGGTGGCCACGGGAAAGTGGTTCATTTCAGTCTGAAGTCCTACCTCCCACTTCCTCCCTGCCTGGGCGACTGGAATATTCCTGCCTGCTCACTTCCCTGGGTGGATTCTGACTTACAGTGACCCCCCAGGACAAGGCAGAACTGCCCCAGAGGGTTTCTTTATGGAAACAAACTGCCTCATCTTGCTCCAGAGGGACAGCTGGTGGGTTTGAACAGCTGATCTTCTTGTTAGCAGCCAATTGCTTTAACGTTACTCCACCACGGCTCCTATGTCCCATTAGACCTGGGGCTAAAACCTAAAAGTGCCAAAGCTGTTGCTGTCCAATCAATTCTGACACACAGTGACTTTACAGGACATACTGATGCTGACCCACAGGGCCCCCAGGGCTGTCCACTTTTATGGAAGAAGACTGCACGGCTTTCTCCCATGGGATGACCGGTGGGTTTCAATTGCCGACCCTTTGGTTTGCAGTTGAGCATTTCACCACTGTGTTACAATAAGGGCTTCTTCCCCTGCATCCAAGGGGCCTTCTGATACTTCCACCTGGGCTTGAATGACAAGTAACTTTCTCCTTCAAGTTGGAACAGGCTGGTGAGCCACTTAGGAAGACAGTAGACGGGTGATGCAGTCCTGAAACTGCAACCATATGTCCTGATGCCAGCAGGTGCCCATCTGCCCAGCGGTTTAGGCTACACAGGCACTAGTAGGTTCATTACTGCCAGATGAGTGACTAATTCAAACCAAATTCTTGGTGTTGAGTTGATTCCAATGTATATCGACCTTATCTTGTTTTTGTGATGTGACTTTGAGTCAGTTCTGACTCATAGCAACCCTGTATAGGATTTCCATGGAGTGGCTGGTAGGTTTGAACTGCTGACCTTGTGGTTCACAGTCCACTGCTGATCCTACAGTGCCACACCGGTAATCCTATGGAGTAGAGTGACACTGACCCCGAGGGCCACTGAGGCTGGAACCTTCCTGTATGGTAGCAGACGGCTACAACTTTCTCCCAATGAGTGGAGGTGGGTTTCAATCACTGAACTTCCAGTTTTCAGCCCAACACTTAACCCACTGCTGCAGGAAGGTTCTGTTGTGACCCATTGGGGAAGAAGGAGCCCGTGTGGAAAATGATGGGGGCACGATGGCCACAAGCCAGGATGCCAATCCCCCAACAATCACGAGGATGGCCTAGAACTAGGCTACTTGTGTCCTGCTGTTCATGAGGGAGGCAGGAGCCAACAGCAACAACATGGTGGCTAGCAGGTCAAACCGTGACTAGTACTTAGGCAGAGTCCTGGTGTGGCGCTGTAGGACAAGCACTGGACTGCTGACCACAAGGCCGGCTGCTCAGACCCACTAGCTGCTACTTGGAAACACTATACAGGGTCGCTATGAGGCGAACCGACTCGATGACACACAACCAAGGAAAACCAAAAGCACTTAAGTAGTGACCAAGGTGGATTAACGGAGTTCCTGTAGATGTCACACCGGCCATCCAAAACCCTCATCCGCGTCTGGACTGGCTATGCTCATGGATCATAGCAATTGGATAACTGAGGGGGGGAACTAAAATAAAACTCTCCTTCCATAAACCTCTCGACACTATTAGCTTAAAGGCTTTCAGGGAAATGTGCTAACTTTTGACCAGTATTCACATGGGCATTTCTGAGGTCCTGTCTAGCATTTGCTGAAAACTCTGACTTGCTGGAAGAAAACAGAGCATTAAAATAGAATCTAAATCAATTTTTTCTGATCAATTGCTGCAGAAATGTGCATAAGTAGCTGTAACCTAAGCCACACAGTGCACAGACGAGTTTCTGCGATGGGGTGGAGTTGCTGTAAATTTGCCCCTTGCCCCAACACGTTCCAGTGCTGGGGGAGATTTGCTGGCTCTGACGCTGAGCTGAGAACATTTCCTGGTGCTGCCAATACCAGCTTATTAGGAAATGTACCATAAAGCAAACCCCCAGTACACACAGCCACAGCCGTGTGGTCCTTGACAGTCCTTGTCCTTCTCATCTTGTTTTCCCCTTTTCATCCTAAAGGGAGATGAGCGCTGGCTCAGTCTATCTGCTTAAAACAGAGCCTCTCAGAAGACCTTGACCAGAATGAAAATACAATGATTTCTGGAAACATTGAAATGCCCCATTGATAAAAGTTGATGGCACAGGTGATGAAAACAAATGTAAAAGTATATATTGTTGTTGTTAAGTGTCGTTGAGTCAGTTTTGACTCATAGTGACTCCGTATAGGGTTTCCAAGGAGCGACTGGTGAGTTTGAACCGCCGACCTTGTAGTTCAAACCAACCTTGTGGTCCAGTGCTTATCCTACAAAGCCACACCAGGCTTCATCCATCCATCCACCCATCCACAATCACCCACATATATGTATTTGTTGTTGTTGTTAGGTGCAGTCGAGTCAGTTCTGACTCATAACCACTCCGTGTACAACAGAACAAAACAATGCCCAGCCCTGTGGCATCTTCATAATAGTTGCTACACTTGAAGCCATTGCTGCTGCCAAGTCAACATTCCAGCTCCTTGGGGGTCTTTTTTTTCTCTGACCCTCCACTTTACCAAGCATGATGTCCTTCTCCAGAAATTGGTCCCACCTGATATATAGTTAAGTGCAGTTGAGTCAGTTCTCATTCATAACAACGTTGTATAGAGTTTTCAAGGTGGATCCGAACTACCAACCTTGTGGTTAACAGTCCAGTGCTTATCCTGTAGTGCCACACCAGGACTCTCTCTCTCTGTATATAAATAAAACCAATCTAAAACCATACCATCAAGTCAATTTCAACTTATTGAGACCGTTGGTAGGATTTCCAGTATTGTAAGTCTCTACAGGGGCAGACAACCTCATCCTGCTCCCACTGAGTGGCTACTGGCTTTGAAAGGGTAACCTTCCAGGTAGCAGTCCAATGCCTAGTACTCACACACACACACACACCCCAGACCGCTAACTGCAAGGCCAGCGATTCAAACCCCCAACGTCAAAATGTTTGTGGAAAACTGGAACTCTACACACACATAAGTATGATGTCTATTATCTAACAAATTGGATTCTGACTCATAGCAACTGAGTATAAGGTTCCCAAGGCTGTAAACATTTACAGCATCAGGGAACCTCATCCTTCTCCCTCAGCATGGCTGGCAGGTTTGAATTGCTAACCTTGTGGTTAGCAGTCTAGTACTTAATCTATGCATACATATATGTAAGTACATATATATATATATTAAGTACCATTGTGGTTGTGGTGGGGAGCATGAACCCTGGTAGCACAATGGTTAAAGTGCTTGACTGCTGCTCACCAAAATGTCGGCAGTTCGAACCCAGCAGTCACTTCTCGCGAGAAAGATGCATTTGTAAGAAAGATGGAAACTGTATTGTGTTTCCAAGGAGCAGCTGATGCATTTAGCAGTCTAGTCTTTTCCTATAGCTCTACACCAGGACCCCTATGTATGCATGTACGTATGCATGTATATACATATTTATACATATATATCTACATATGGCAGCAGTAATGGGCTCAAATGTAGCGACAATTGTGAGGTTGCTGCAGGACCAGGCGGTGTTTCATTCTGTTGTGCACAGGGTCACTGTGGGTAGGTACCGACTTGATGGCACCTAACAACAACAACAACGTACGTATATCTATGTCTGTCTATCTACCTATCTATACAATGGGAGGCTATATAAATCATGTTGTTTAGTTCTGATGAGGCGCTGCAGGACAAGTACTGGACTGCAAGGTCAGTTTGAGCTGCAAAGTTGGCGATTCAAACTCACCAGCTGCTCCTTGGAAACCCTATACAGGGTCACTATGATTAAGAACTGACTTGACAGCACTTAACAACAACAACAACAACATATACCTTTATGTATGTCTCCTTATTTGTCTACACAATGGGGATTATATATCATGTTGTCTATGTGTACATATGTGTACA
>NW_006408756.1:2354472-2370519 GCF_000296735.1 Chrysochloris asiatica
CCCTATTTGTCTACACAATGGGGATTATATATCATGTTGTCTATGTGTACATATGTGTACACCTGTACCTATATGTATGTCTCCCTATTTGTCTATACAATGGGGGATTATATATCATGTTGCCTATGTGTACATGTGTGTGAATCTGGACCTATATCTATGTCTCTCTCTGTCTCTATACTAAGGGAGATTATGTATCACGTTGTTTTTGTGTTGCTTCGGAGTTAGTGTCGGTTCATAGTAACCCCATGCACAACCCTGCCCAGTCCTGTACCACCCTCACAGCTGCCAAGGGGACCCATCTCCTGGCTTGTCTGAACATACCCAACAATGTCCTCCTGCTATTCACCAAGTGACCTTCTTCTATTCTCCTTAGCAGTAAATCTCCAGGTCTTTTTCTCTAGTCTGCCATCGTCTGGAAGCTCTCCTGAAACTTATTTTTCATGAGCAACCCTGCTGGTATTTGCACCCCAGCACCCCACAAGCCACCACATGACAAGTGGTGGAATATAGACAACACAGGGCTTCAAAAAGTTCATGGAAGCATTCTACTTTTCCACAAGCTCTTTGAAATCCCCTCATATAACAGAGGGCTTTATTTCTCTGCATATTCATGAAGCATTAAAAAAATGGCAGGAAGGCTAAACATGGTGCTAGGCTTCCATGATACATCTGTATCTATTTATTGTTATAGATACAGAGATATAGAGACATATTGGTATTTAACCCCCTCCCCCTGGGATGGGCCATGCACCACCAGGTGAGGTGCTGAACAGTGCAGGTGTATAGAGTCACAGGTAGGCAGGCAGAGATTTCAGTGCATGTGGTCTCAGGTAGTGCTCAGCTCCATGGCTTAGAGCTCAGTTGGGTGAAGACAGGGAGGGAGGGAGGGGTCAAGGAGGATGGGAGAGGACAGGGAGGGAGAAGATGTGAGAAAAGGGATGAGGGGGAAGAAGGGAATGGGAGGGAAAAGCAGGGGAGGGCAGCCAGATGGAAGGAGAGAGGGAGCAGGGAACAAAAGATGGGCAGACCAACACCCAGATGAGACCAGAATCCTGTAAGGTGATTTGACAGTTGTTTGCACAGGCTTGCATAACGCCGTGGTGATACAAAGACAGGCCAGGTGAAAGAGAACATTCCAGGTTAGGAAGCCAAGCAGGTAGTTAAGGCAGTGCCCTGCATAGGAGCTGTCCTGGAGGGCTCTCTGTGGGGCTAAGGGACAGGGGTTCCTATCCAGCCTGGTCCCTTTTGATCAGGCAACAGTTTTTCTCATCCCCAAAGGGAAGTGCTGAACTTCACAGCACCTCACATACTTAGAGCCTATTATCAGAAGGGACCATTCCTGGAGAAGGACATCCATCATGCTTGGTAAAGTGGAGGGTCAGTGAGTACAAGGAAGAGCTCCTGCGAGATGGACCGGCATAGAGGTGGCAGACATAACCCTTGTGAAAACGGCGCAGGACCTCACAGGATGTTGTGTCAGACCACCTTTCAGGCTCCCGGAGGTCTCTCATCAAGTGCTCACCCCAAGTACTCCTGTGATAAACGCTCCCTGTCAAGACGTCCCTCCCATCAAACATTAAGGAAGAAGCCATTTCCAAATCACTTACTTGGAAATTAAAAAATCTTGAGTGAGTTTGCTTTCTGGAAAGGAAACCCTAGTCTGTTTTACCTTGTCAGATCTATTTTTAAATACACTTCTTCATTGTGCTTTAAACAACTCCTAAAATAGCTCCCTGACTTGTGTGAAGAATTAAAACAAACTCAAGTCTGAGTCAGTGGGTCCCCCTTCCGTGGTCCTCGGCTCAGGCTGGTGGCAATGGGGCCTCCTTGGGTGCTCGCCGGATCTGGCGAAGGAATTCTCACACTCCAGGTCAAAGACTACACAGAAACACGCGCGAGGACATGCTGGGCTTTGCAAGAGACTGTTTTTAATAAACCTATCTACGGGGCCAGCAGGACACGGAAGACTGTCTGGTTGTGCCTGGCAGATCACGCCTGGTGTCAGGATGTGTCTGCGAGGAAGGAGGTTACGGTTTCTGGCACCAGAAAGAACTTTCCTTGCTTCCGTGAGCACTGGACAGGGCTTCGTTTTGGCACCGTCCACCTTTAGTAGGATCTCCTGAGCAGCAGTCAGGGTAAAGGGCCCTCCCCTGGCTGAGAAGATGCTAAGATGGTCCTCAGCAGAGGGGGCGGAATGCTGGTGGGCTTTAGGAAGGAGTGAGGGGTCAGTGGGAAGAGAATCACCATCCACACTTTGAGTGGTGCACGTCTGCACAGACAGAACCTTCTGGAATGTGCGCTCACGGGACCCCTTAGCCAAGCACATGTGGGGACTAAGGAAGACTGACAGAGGGGCCAGTTCTGCTGGAGAACCAACTGTTCTGACTCACCGACAGTTTGCCCAGATCCGGGAGATACATGATAATTCTGATTCTATTAGGAAAACATGGTGTGAAGTGATGGATACAGATATTGCTGATGTACTCTGACAGGGAGGAAGAGTCCTGTCCCCTCCGATGCTGCTAGGACGGATCTTAGTTCTGCCTGCAATGTTTACTGGAATCTTCCAGAATGGCTAAGTGTCCCAGATGCAGGCAGGAAGGAGAAGCACCCTGGAAGGTCAGGGTGTGGGGTTTCTACAGAGACTCGTCAGGCCCCTAGAGGAGGAGTTTCTCTCAGACACCCCACGAGGACAGGAGCCAGAGGAGGGTCTCAGGTTCTGACTCCCAGCATCCCCATGTGTTACTGGGTAGAATGTTCCATAGGCCTGGCTGTGTTCTTTACAGAGGCTGTTCTGTGGTGTAACCAGGAATGCTCATCTGCCAACTGTAAGGTCAGCGGTTTGAATCCACTCAGCAGCTCTGTGGGAGGAAAGATCTGCTGTTGGCTCCCATAATGATTCCAGCTGGGATAACCCTATAGGGCAGTGTTACAACAAGTCACACT
The DNA here is from genome assembly GCF_000296735.1 of Chrysochloris asiatica. Lineage (NCBI taxonomy): Eukaryota > Metazoa > Chordata > Mammalia > Afrosoricida > Chrysochloridae > Chrysochloris > Chrysochloris asiatica. The sequence continues at coordinate 2,357,422 of NW_006408756.1, forward strand.
GGATGGGAGCATCACCAGGTCTTTCTTCTGCATCGCTGGCTGGGTTTGAACCACCAGCCTTTAAGGTTTGCAGTTGAACGCTTAGTCATTGGGCCACCAGGGTCATTTTGGAAAAGATGGTAAAGATGGTGAGGGGACAGGAAGGGCCACCACTGGCTCGGGAGCGTTTCTCGTAACCTGGAGGAGAGCTTTCCAGGGCTAATGAGACTCAACAGGGGAGTAACATGTCTGGTCATGTATGTGCTAGGTACTAGGGGAGATTCTCATTTTGTGCCCTTAATAAGCCAGCCGGGGACTGTCACTCCAGTTGCCACACAAGAATGAATCACTGAGTGACTTAATCTTTGAGAAACCAGAAAGGGTGGACAGTGTTTAAAATGAGCAGGAATCCCAAGAAATCATTTAAGCCAGAACCCAGATCCAGAAGACGTGGATGGTCTTTGGAACCAGGCTGGGTGATAGTGACCGGAGTGCACTGCTGCTTAGTATAGGGATGGGGAACCTTTTTCTGTCAAAATTTGTAACATTATTTGAGGGCCATACAAAATTATTAACTTTAAAATTAGCCTGCTATATTCGGTCAAACATTTAATTAACTCACTTCTAACGTGATGGCGGGAACTGCGGTTGCCTTGGCAGGAACAGACCAAATGATTTTATGGGTCTTATATGGCCTGAAAGGAGCTCTGGTAGTGTAGTGGTTACGAATCGGGCTGTGAACTGCAAAGTCAGCAGTTCGAAACTACCAGCTGTTCCACGGGAGAAAGATGAGGCTCTCTGCTCCTGTAAAGATGGTGTTTTCAATAACCTCATACAGATGTGAAAGCTGGACAGTGAATAAGGAAGATCGTAGAAGAATTGATACCTTTGAGTTGTGGTGTTGGAGGAGAATACTAAAAGTGCCATGGACTGCCAAAAGAACCAATAGATCTGTTTTGGAAGAAGTGCAGCCACAGTGCTCCTTGGAGGCCAAGATGGCTAAGCTTCGTCTCTTCTACTTTGGACACATTGTCCGGAGAGAACAGTCGCTGGAGAAGGATGTCATGCTGGGTAAGGTGGAGGGTCAGAGAAAAAGATGAAGACCCCCAACGAGATGTATCAGCCAGGTGGCATCATTGATGGCATCAAGTGTGGCAGCGGTAGTGAGGTTGGCCCAGGATTGGACATTGTTTCGTTCTGCTGTGCATGGGGTCCCTATGAGTCGGTTCCGACTCGATGGCACCTGACAACAACAACAAAGATTTACAGCCTCGGAAACTCTGTACAGGGTTGCTATGAGTCGGAACCAACTCCACGGCACTTAACAACAACAACAATATGGCCTGAGGGCTGGACGTTCCCCACCCTGGGCTTAATGCAATGTCCACAGGGGCAAATCTGTCAGGTTGTTGGGCTGGGATTCTGGAAACTAGGCCACTGGTATTCCAAACACTTCAGGGTCACCCAAGGCAGACACGTTTCAGGTCTGGAGATCTGCTTCTACAAACCAGGCAATGAGAAGTCTAAGGACCACAAGAGAATGTTTTCTAACTCACTGGCTTTACACAAATCATCACTCATTGGAGGAGGGCATCGTATCTGGTGAAGCAGAGGGCATGCAGGGCAGAGGGGCCCTCAGTGAGACGGTGGACTTGCGTATGCCACCGACGTGTGGATGGTGTAGGATCGGATGATGTTTTGTTCTGTTGTGCATGAGGCCCATAAGTTGGAGTTGAGGTATAATGGGTTTATACCGATTATACACAGAAAGATGGTTATCTGTGGTGGGGAGCATGAACCCTGGTAGCACAGCAGTTAAAGTGCTTGACTGCTGCTAACCAAAAGGTCTGCGGTTCAAATTCAACAATCACTTCTTGGGAGAAAGATGAGGCTATCTGCTCCCAGTCAGATTTGCAGGCAGTAGTTGCAGGTGGGGGTGCCATGGGGTGTGATGGGAAAAGGGGGTGTAGGCTGATGGGTTCAGGGTTTATTTTTGGGTTTGGTGGAAATCTTAAAATCAGAATTTGATGATAGTTGCATAGCTCGGTAACTATCTTGAGCATTGTTATTTATACACAGCAACAGGTGGTTTTAAGGCATAATGATTGTAGCTCAACTGTTGTTAAGTGTTGACACATCGGCTCTGACTCATAGCAGCTGGTGGGTTTGAACCACTAACCTTGTGATTAGCAATTCAGTGCTTACTCTACAGGGTCACAGTGTTAAATAGAGGTCCAACAAGGGTTTACTGATGAAGGTCCCAGGCAGGTTTAGAGATCTCATGGCAGGAAGGGGAGAGGCTGGTGTGGATGTGAGATGTTGGCAGGTGGGGACAGTGAATTTCCAATGCCCTTGCTCACTGCAGCTATCAGAACAGACGCTGGCAAAGTGCTGGCCAGACCAGTGTAGCCTGGGAGCTATTTCGCCAAAACACTAGATAGATGGCTCATAACGCTTTTGGGGGAGATAAAACTACCAAGAGGCTCTGTAGTAAGAGAGGGCAGGTTAGGGGCTGGCCTCGCTGAGTGTTTTGGCCACAAGGACAGAGCCCAGGAGGCCTGGCTGGAGTGTCCACAGCATGGTCTCGGCACAGCCCTGACAGATTAAACACCCAGAGAGGGCTGCGGCCCCCAGACCAGGGTTGGTCTTCCACAGTAGAGTGTGAGATGCTCCCTCCCACCCAGCTACACCTCCCTGACTCTTCGGCTCCACTGATACTGTTGTTGGGTGCTGGGAGTCTATTCCGACTCAAAGTAACCCTGTGCAACAGAGCAGACCCCCCAGGGGGCTTCCCAGGCTTCCACCTTTATGGGATCAGATGGACACATCTTTTTCCTGCAGAGTGGTTGGTGGCTTCAAACCGTCGACCTTCCAGTTAGCAGCCAAGTTCTTAACCTCTGTGCCACCAGGGTTCCCATTAATACCAGACCCAGTGAGTTGGCGTAAGCCACAGCTCTGTGCTTACCACTCACTTTGACCAGAAAGTCCCTCGGTCTTGGTCTCCTCTGGCTGCCACAGTGAAACACACCAAGTGGGGGGCTTTGCACATAAGGAACACCCAGTCCCACAGTCTTGGAGGCTGGAGGTGGGGTCTGAAGGCAGGGTGTCTGTGAGGTTGGTTCTGGGTTTCTGTCATTGTTGGTTGTTCCTTGACATTCCTTGACTTAGAGTGGTCCTCATGTGCAGTCTTTGCCCCCGCTGGGTCGCTAACTTTATGAGACATCACTCGGGGAATTAGGGTTAGGGTCTGACCTCACCAACACAACTCAGACTCTCACTGACAAGAGGGCTCATAATCACAGGAACAGGGCTAGGGCTTCCACATGTAATTCCGAGGACATTATGTGGGGTCGCTGTGAGTCGGACCCTAACTGCTCCCCAACAGATGTCCCCCCCAGTTACACAGGCAGAGTCCCTGACAGCACCACTCTTTATTGGAAATGGTTTTGTTCGCTCATCCATCTGCTGGCTTGTGGTTTGACCACTTTCTACTATGGCCAACCCACAGCAGGCGTCCAGCTGTTCCTGCCACCCACTCCCCAAATCCTGGGTTCATGGGTGGACACGAACATCATGGACTCACCCACCATTGGGATGACAACTGTCCTGCCTCGGCCATCTCTCCTGACATCTCTCTGCCACCAAGCATGGCCCCGGCTGTGGTAGCTGCCCCCTATAGTGACCCCAGGAGACCCCAGGCACTGAAATGCAGTCCAGTCCCACACCATCTCCATGATCGGTCGGGTAGGACCACAGTGCCCCATAGGGTTTTCAAGGACTGATTTTCAGCAGGCCATCACCAGGACTTTCTTCCTAGTCTATGTTAGTCTGGAAGCTCTGTTGAAACCTGCTCAGCACCCTAGCAGCACACGCGCCCCCCACCGACAAACAGGTTGGGGATCAAAGCCAGTCTCCCATGAGGAAGGCGAGGCTCCCACCCTGGGACCACCACTGCCTGCCCTCCACAGGCTGGAGATGCTGCACGCTTAGCAGGAAAACTAGCGTTGGAACCAGAATGGTTGATCCGATCATTAATGTAGCACCGGAGCTGGCTCAGGGCCAGAGGTCTCTCACTGCCCAGCATTCCGAGGCTGACCAGGGAGATTCACACTACACACACCATCTGAGCACTACATTTCCCATATAAAGTATTAGTTTCTCACTATCTGCAGCCGAAGGAGCTCTGGTGATGTAGTGTTCAGAACTTGGTGGCTACTGAAAAGGGTGTGATTCAAGCCCACCCAGGGGGCCTACAGTGGAAAGACCTGGTGATGGGTTTTTGTAAAGATCACAGCAGAGGAAACCTTTGGGGCAGCTCTATTCCAACAGCACCCAAGGCTGGCCAACACAACTGCTGTCCTGCCTGGGGGCTCCAAGGAGGTAAAAGTGTGGGCAGGTACCCACAGTGGAAGGGGCTTATGCGGACCTGGAAAAATGATGGTTGAGTCCTGATGTTTATCACCAGGGAGCGCTACAAGTTCCCACCAGCACTTCCTCTGTGTGGCAGAAACAGCCCCTGGGATGGATTATATCCTCATGCGATGATTCCCCACCCCTCTGCTTGTTACTTTTAGAGATCTGAATTTTATAAGACAAAACACATGGACCTCAAGATTTATCATGTGCCCTGTTCCACAGATACAGGGAAAATGCAGCTGTGTGTATTTACTTGTACCTGCACATTTAGACTCAGCATATAAATTCAAAGAACACATTCTTGGGAGAAAATACTGCATGAGAATCGTATGAAGTGTATCCTATGCCAGCCCTGAACAGCAAGTGACTTTATATTTATTTAATAGACTCAGGTTTGTCATTTCCATCTTTATAAAAGGTGCTGAATTTTTCAACAACTAGCCAAGCGAGAACCATTCACCATTTTTCCTATATATCTTCTTCTCACTGAATGCATTTTCCCAAAGAAAGGATAATGCTGAGCAGGTGAGCAGCTAATACCTTCTTTCAGGAAATTCACACTTATGGGTATATTGCTCCACAATTAAAACCAAACAGTTCCCATAACAATGCCAAAAACCTACAGGTCTGACGGGAATACAACGCTGCATATCAGAATCACGCACATTTTCCCATAGTTGTCTTCATGAAGCCAGAGACATTTAACATTCATTGGGGATTAGAATCCATGGGGGGTGGCATTTCCTCCAGCTATTGTTTTATCCTAAAGGCCCTCTTCTCTCCCTTCCATTTATCCACTCATCCATCCCTCTATCCACTTACACATCAACCTATCTACTGATGCAATCCACCCATTCATCCACACCTACTGTTCTCGAGTTGATTCTGACTCGCAGTGACCGTAGAGGACAGAGGACAGATTAGAACTGCCTTACAGGGTCTCTAAGCTGACTGTCATCTTTACTCCTGTAGTAATAGTAGTTGGTGGGTTTGAACTGCCAACCTTCTGGTTAGCAGCTGAATGCTTTAACCATGACAGCACCAGGACTCAGTCTGGGCTGGAGCCTTAACAAACCCTCTGGAGGCTCTGCAGCCTGGCCACAAGGCCATGGAAGTACTTTGTTTCTGCATCTCCCACACACAGGCGGGAACCACTAGCCCGTGACATTAAAGAGGAGCGTCCCCTGATGCTTTTGTTTCTGGGTTTCCCCAGAGGCCTGTGGGTGGTGGTACTCACAAGCCTGATCTTCAGTCCTCAGAGTCTCCCACATCATCACAAACGACCCACACACAGACACGCCCACCTCCACGCAGGATGTGGTTACCAGTGACAGAGTCATGGTGGCATTCTGGTAACTTACCCACGTTCTTGCCCCAGGACTGACAATCCTAGTATTCAATCCACTTCCAATAAACACCACAAACAAAGATCCATTGCTGTGTGGTTACTTCAGACCTGGTGACCCATGTGTACGCTGCCCCCCTGGGCTGGCCTGGCTGCTGTCTTTACCGATGCCACCAGGCCTGTCTCCATGGTGCTGTTGGGTGGGTTTGAACTGCTGACATTTAGGTCAGTAACTCACCTTCCGCTGTGAAGCTGATTCCTACTCTCATTGACCCGGCAGAGCAGAGCCACTCTCTGCACTGTCTCATCTTTCTCCCACAGAAGGACTTTGTGGTTAACAGCCATATGCTTAACCCGTCGCACCACCAAGTCTGGCTCACAGAAAGCCAACATGTAGTTGCCACGTACCTCCACCCCAGCCACAGGTAACCCCAACTTTCCTGATGCCCTAGGACTCTTCCGGGGTGCCTCTTCTGAAAGCAGCCTGAGAGCTTCTTCTACCACTGGCCACTTGGACAGTGTCCAGTTTCTCCCTGCCCCACAGCACAAGGCTCAGAACAAACAGATTTCTGAAAATGGGCACACTCTCCTATGGACTTCCATAGCTGTCTGAAGCAGCGCTGTCATCTTTGGGGTGATGGAAGTCTCATTTTTATGCCAGGAAGAATATATTAACAATTCAGAGAGAGTATTTTGTATGATTTGGACAAAATAAAAAATTTGTAGTGGGTTGGTGACCAGTTCCATAGTTGTGAAGTGCTGTATACCATTTATAGATAATTTGTGTCCAATTCTGTCTCAGCTTGGACTGTGGGCTGGAGGAAGAGCAAAGAGTGATGCTGGGGAGTCCCAGGTTATCACCCTTCTGTGGTATAGTCAGCGGATTCATCAACACACACACTCACATACAGACACACACACACACAGACACACACACAAACACACACACAAATACTCAATCTGTGGAACAGTCAGTGCATTCATCAACACACACATACACACTCACATTCAGAAACACACATACAGCGACACACACAGACACACACACAAATACTCAACCTGTGGAACAGTCAGTGGATTCATCAACACACACACTCACACTCACATACAGACACACACATACAGTGACACACACACACAGACACACACACAAACACACACACAAATACTCAATCTGTGGAACAGTCAGTGGATTCATCAAAACACACACACTCACATACAGACACACAAATACACACATACAGAGACAGACACACAAACACACACATACAGACACACAAACACCCAGACACACCCAGACACCCACAGAGAGAGAAATATGGAAACATAAACACACACACGTACAAAACATTTTTAGAAACATTATCTTTGGTGAAAATATATACAGCAAACCACACTCCCATACAGCAGTTTGCTCCATTGAGTTTTCAGTGGCTGGCTTTTCAGAAACAGATTGCCAGGGCTTCCTTCCAAGGCACCTCTGGGTGAAACTGAACCTCTCACCTTTCAGTCAGAGATGCACACATAGCTATCAGCACCACCCAGGGACTCCCATGAGAAGGCAGAGCACCCACAGCCCAGTCTGTGGAACTGCGAGGGTCAAACTTAAAGACGTGCTCAGAGGCACTGACTAGAAATGACACATGACCACTGTCCTGGGCCCTGCCCCCACCTCAGGGTGGTGTCCCCTGCTGTTCCATGACCACAGCTGTGACAGATGGCCTTGCTTCTCACTCACCCCACTCCTAGGTGCTCATGTGAGGCTCAGGGCAGGGATCCTAACCTGCAGGCCCGGCCCAGCCAGGCCAGGAGCCCTCCGAGTCTGGCCCCTGTACATTCACCTGAGTGCCCCTGAACCTTGCTCAGTGCCGGTGTCCTTCTGCACCCCAACCAGCCATGCCCACCCACTGCCTTCAGAGTCCAGGTCCTAAGCCACAGAACCGGTCTCCTGCTGAAGCTGTCCATGTCCTGCCCCAGCCCGGGGGACCCTGGTAGGAAGAGGGAGAGCTGGGAGGAAGTGGGAGCCCAGGAGGGGCGGGCACCAGTTCATGATCCAGTCACTGTGGTGGTCCTCAGAGCTTCAGGAATTCCCTCACATTGGTCAGGGGTGCTCCGAGAGGACACTGAGCTGAGAATGCTCTCCCTGATGTGGCTCCAGGCACGTGTGTGTGTGTGTGTGTGTGTGTGTGCAGGGGGAACTGCCTTTCTGGGGTCTTATTGTTCTAGGGGGGCTGCCACCACCCCAATTTCAGATGAGGAGCTTAACGTGTGAGAGACAAGCAATATGCTGGGTAGAACTGGGGGGTCTGGGTGAAGTTCTGGGGTCTGGCCCAGTAGTTTGGGATGCTGCTATATGCCCTTGGGGGTCCCTGGGGTCTGGGTGAAGTTCTGGGGTCTGGCCCAGCAGTGTGCATGCTTATGTGTTCCCTCGGTGGTTCTGTTGTTCTAACCACATGGCAGAAAAGCGAGGTGATGAGTGAACAAACATGATGCCTGGAATCAGCATCAACTCAGTAAGTCTTGGTGGCACAATGGTCAAGCACTTAGGTGCTAATCTAAAAGTCAGTGGTTTTAAAGCAGCTTCCAGAACAAAGACCTGGTCATCTGTTCCTGTAGAAAGGAAGCCTCATGGGGCAGTCCTACTGTGTCCTGTACAGTTCCAGGAAGCCTCATGGGGCAGTCCTACTGTGTCCTGTATGGTCCCAGGAAGACTCATGGGGCAGTCCTACTGTGTCCTGTATGGTCCCTGGGGATCCGAATGGACTGGGCAGTACACAGCAACAACAGCTGTTGCAAACGGTTTACTTAGGGTTGATGGTTTGAACCCACCCAACGGTGCCATGAAGAAAGACCTGGTGATCGTCTCCTGTAAAGAGGATAACTGAGGAAACCACATGGAAACAGTTCTACCACATCCTGCAGGGTTGATAAAAATCCCTATGAGAAGGAAGGAGACCACAGCTGCTCAGCTAAAGGTTGGACTCAAGTCTTCCCAGAGGCACCTCAGAAGAAAGGCCAGGCAATCTTAGTCTGAACAGTCAGCCCTTGGAAACCCTGTGGAGCAAGGTTCTACTCTGTACCATATGGGGTCGCCGGGAGTAAGACAAACTCAAGGGAGATGGGCTTGGTTTTATTTTTTGCCTTGCCCCCACCGTCATTTTCCACCCCACAGTGGGGTCTCTTTAAAACGGAAGTGGCCTTGTCATGCAGAGTCGAAGTTAGAGCCCTCAAAAGTTAGAGCCCTCACAAGTTAGAGCCCTCACAAGTTAGAACCCTCATAAGAGCAACAAGGTCCTAAGTGATCAGCCCCACCCCCTTTCCTCCAGCCTTGGTCTCCTCTCAAGGAGACTTGGCAGCATTCAGGGTTAAGTGTTGAACTGCAAAGCCAGTGGTTCAAACCCACCAGCTGCTCTGAGGGAGAAAGATGAGTCTGTCTTCCCCCCTAAAGATTTATCATTTCAGAAACTGTTAAGGAGAGTTCTGCTCTGTCTTGTAGGGTTGCAATGAGTTGGAATCCATCTGATGTGAGTGGGATTGGTTTCTTTCCGGTCTGCCTCTCACATCGACTCAGGGCAACTGTTGTTTGCTCTTTTCCTTAATGTTTGCTCTGGTAGTCCCAGGAGTTGCCGTTGGATTGATGACAACTTTTTTTTGCATGTTTATGTCATTAGAATGCATTTTGGGGACCCCAGGGCATGGATCTGGGGATGGGCAGTCTTGACTCAGTGGGGAGGGGAGTCTGAACTATGAAGTGTGTTGTTAATTTTCTGTTATTTCAAAGACAGGCAGTTTTATTACATTCACATCCATACATTAACACCAACCATCACGGCACATTAACAAAAGCTCCGATGTCAAGTAGGAGCTGGCTGAGCGGCCTAATGACGCTGTTCCTTTCCTCTCGGCACCTTACCGGGCATTACGGAATTACGCAGTTAGCACATTGGCAGCCACAGTGGCCCCCCCCCCCCCCCCAGCGTGAATGCAGCCAGTTCTCTGTTGGGTAAAGTGGGTTACAGGCCAGTCTCTGTGGCTGCACCCACTAGGGTCTGGCCTCCCGAGAGGCTCAGCCTGCTCCCTGCAGGAGGTGCCACTGGTTTGGGCTCCATACCAACCTTGAGCTTTATCCCCCTGGGCAGTTCTGTGGAAGAAAGGAAGATTCTGAAAAACCAGCCCGTGGACATCCCTGTGGAGTGCAGTTCTACTCTGTGCTCCAGGGGGCGCCAGGAGACACTCCAGGATGAAGGGTTTGCTTTCATTGTTTGTCCCTGGCTTCTGCTCTGCTCTCCACCCCACAAGCAGTCAGTGGGGTGAGAATGACAAAACCCTAGGGGTTGGGCCTCACAGTCTTCTCTCCAGCACCATCCTCCTCTTCTCAAATCTCAGTGGAGACTGTTGCTTTATCCTACAGTGCCACACCGGGATCCCATCAAGGACAGCTGTTGTTAAGTGCCGTTGAGTCAGTTCCAACTCACAGTGACCCTGATTAGGGTTTCCAGGAGTCCTGGTGTGGCCCTGTGGGCTAAATGCGCCAGATTGCAAAGCCAATTGAACTTTAAGGTCGGCAGTTCAAGCTCACCAGCTGCTCCTCAGAAACCCTATACACACAGGGCGTCACTAGGAGTCAGGGTTTAGGATGACGGAGTGTGGACGACGGTTTCTCTTGTGCTCTAAGAACCCATAAAGATGAGTATGGGAAGGCTGTCACGTGGGGTCACTAGGAGTTGGAGTTGGCTTCGGGGCACCCGACACCACCACCTGGGTACCTCCTGTTTAGCTCGGCTCCCTCTCGGACCCCCAGGTGTCTTCCCACTTGGCTACTGTCCTGACCTGGATGAACCTGCTCTTGGGCTTGTGGCCCCACCTGTGTGGATCTGTGTGGAGCCCACCTGTGTCACTGAGTTCTCATCCTGCACCAGCCCCAGCCAAGACCCAGCCTGGCCCAGAGGCCTGTGGCTGCACTCAGTGTTGGCGGACTGCGAAAACTGCACACAGCAATAACACAGCCTGCCCGTTCGACACTCAAAGGTCTGAGAGAAGTCTTATGTGATGTAACCCCAGTGCATCACAAACACACATGCCACCCTCGGCTGTCCCTCATCAACATGGACAAGCCTGAGCCCTCCCAGTGCCTACATGTTCCTGCATTCTGGAAGGATGGCTGCTAACCTTGGCAGATTCCAGAATGCTGGCTTTTCAGGCAGTGGACTTAGCGGATCCGACCGGGACATGGCATTTCTGAGGAGGCAGTGGGCAGACCCTGGCAAGGGCTCACCGTACACAACAGAGCTGCCAAAGATAAATCACAAACACACTCATCTTGCAGACCAGCGCTGACAATCCCCACTGATGGTGCAGTGGGTGAAGTGTTAGGCCGTGAACTGAAAAGTCAGTGGTTTGAACCCACTCATTCAGAGAAAGATGAGGCAGTCGGCTTCTGTAAAGATGACAGCCTTGAAAACTCTAGGGAGCAGTTCTGTCCTGTCCTAGAGGGTCACTATGGGGCACTTCTGTCCTGTCCTACAGGATCACTACATAAAGATGTCGGCCTCAGAAACCCTAGGGAGCAGTTCTGTCCTGCCCTAGAGGGCCGCTGTTGTTGTTGTTGTTGTTAAGTGCCGTGGAGTCGGTTCCGATTCATAGCGACCCTGCACAGGGTTTCCGAGGCTGTAAACCTTTACGGGAGCAGAAAGCCTCATCTTTCTCCCGCGGAACCGCTGGTAGTTTCGAACTGCTGACCTTGCGGTTCACAGCTCGATTCGTAAACACTACGCTACCAGAGCTCCTTTCAGGCCATATAAGACCCATAAAATCATTTGGTAAGGTGGAGGGTCTGAGAAAAAGAGGAAGACCCCTAATGATATGGATTGGCCAAGTGGCAACATCGATGGACTCAAGCGTGGCATCAGTAGTGAGGTTGGCCCAGGATCAGGCAGTGTTTCGTTCTGCTGTGCATAAGGTCGCTATGAGTTGGTGCCAACTCGGTGGCACCTAACAACAAGAAGTGGCTGGGTGAGTGACAATGAGAGAAACCATCAGTGACCGACACAGTGCTACAAGGGTGGTCTCAAGCGTGCCAACCAAGAGGGCACAGGAGTGAACAACGATGGAGCCGTTTCCCTGACAACCAATAAGAACAACACATAAGAGCTGATGAAGCAAGGACTTCAGGAGAACCAAGCCAACATGAACCAGCCTCACAGACATTTGACTAAACACTCCTTATACCTCTATGGTTGACATGCGGAGACTTTGGGTAACGTGTTTGGTTTATGTGAGTGGCAAAGTGAATTAATTATAATCATTAAGTGCTGTTTGTTCCATAAGAGAAGATTCCTGGTGGGTGTTCAAAATGGTGGCAACATGGGGAGGGACGCACAATGAGGTTAGAGGAGGTAGATGGTGACCACGGGCCAGCAGGTGTGGCCACACACTAAATGGGCTGCATAGGAAGGCGATCCTGCTGGCCCTTGTGGTCAGTGAGGCCGTCATTTTGTGGAGTACAGTGGACCAGTCAGGGGGCGAGTGGAGATGCCTCCTAGTGGACACAGTGACCAGGCTCACAGGAACCAGCATCACCAAGCTGCTCGGTCGTTTCTTGCTTGTGGCCTTTTAATCTTGCTGTTGTCTGTCACATTCATTCTGACTCCGAGTGACCCTGTATGACAGGAGGAGGACTGTTTCATAGGGTTCCTAGTCTGTAACTTTTATGGGAGCCGGTTAGCAGGTCTTTCTCCCTTAGAGTTTCTGGTGGGCTCCGGACTCTGCTGTGGACTTAAGCATGGTATGGCCGGGACTCCTTGTAATCTTATACATAGCATGAGGAGCTATATTAACGAGCTAATGATGTGAGGTGCATTCTGGAGCACACTTAGCTTTTGGAAATTGACCTAAAGGCTTCCTACCACCACTGTGATAAGCTGTTGCCTACCTCCTCTAAACTAAAATCTAAACCACTGCCATCAAGTCAAATCTGACTCACAATGACCCTGTATAGGGTTTCCGAGACTGTTACTCTTTCTCCCGAAGAGCGGCTCTTAAGTTTGAACCTCTAAACTTGCAGTCAGCAGCCCAACGCCTAACCTGCAGTGCCATCAGGACCCTTTGCCTATCCCACAGCCACACAGGTGCAGATAAGTGTGTAGAGATGGACCACTGCCCATCTGTCAGAGTGTCGTACTGTAGGGGCCCACGTGTTGTTGTGATACTGGACTTTGTGGTATTCATATTTCAGATTCTAGCAGGGCCACCTGGGGTTAAGGCAAACTAGGAGGAAAGGCTTGGCGGTCTACTCTCCAAGAGGAGCAAATGCAACCCTGGGAATCCCAACAGGGTCCTACAGCACAAAGTGTATGGAT
>NW_006408756.1:2370894-2374053 GCF_000296735.1 Chrysochloris asiatica
GGATCCTACAGCACAAAGTCTATGGGTCACCACAGGATCTTACAGCGCAAACCCTGTGGATCACGGCACAATCTTGTCCGATGTAGGGCTGGAGAGCACACAGCATGCACAGAGGATACAATGAGAGCAAACTCAGTTCATAGCAAGTCTGTAGAGTTGAGCAGAGCCTCCCACAGGGTTTCCGAGGCTGTTGGTCAGTATGGGACCAAGTCAACGATCATGACCATGTGGCACGGGGCTGAGCTGTTGAACACAAGGTTGAGTCCGAGCTGACTCGATGGTTACTACGACTACCAAAATGGACTTTCCAGGAGACTTCATGACCCCAGGAAACAAGTACCTACGTGTGCCGTGCCAGGGGGCACCTCATCTGCTCCATTTTCCTACAGCTAAAGGTTGATAGGAGTCCAGGTGTGGTGCTGTGGATTAATGAGCTGGACCGCAAGGTCAGTTTGAACAGCAAGGTCAGCGGTTCAAACTCACCAGCTGCTCCTCGGAAACCCTACACAGGGTCGCTATGAGTTGGAACCAATTAGACGGCACTTAACAACAACAACAACAAGGGTCACTATGTACAATAGGGATCCTGGTATGGTGCTGTAGGGTAAGCACTCGACAGCAAGGTCGGTGGTTCAAGCTCACCAGCTGCTCTTTGGAAACCCTATACAGGGTTGCTATGGGTCATAACTGACTCGATGGCACACAACAACAACAAAGGTCAGCGGCTCATGAATGCGGTGCTCATTTGCTGGTCTGGCCCTTGACTGTTAATCCTTGGCCCTGGATCCTGGCCACAGGCTAGCACTCACAGTGAGCTGCAAACATCAGCGTATTTCTTAAATGAACCAGTTTCTTTGACCAACAAGCCTCTAACATTATTGACTTAACCTCTCCAATCCTATGTGGAGGCTCACGTCACATATTTGCAGGGCACCCTGCCAATATCCTCATTCCGACACCCTCTGACCACACGTCTTCAGCACAACGGGGGCGCCTACAGACCAGCTCAGAAACAACCCAGGCTAGTATTTCTACAGATTTCACGATCGCTGGCTTTTTAGTTTTTGTAAATTTCTCTTTTTCCATGACCTTGGCTAAACTTGCAAAACCTTCTACCCACGTTTTCATAATCTGGGAAATTGAAACACTACTTATCTGCCTCATCAGAGATCCTTGAGAAAGGCTTTTGATAAAGCCGAAAAGGCATATGACTAATAGGTTAAGAAAGCATTCATAAGCTGCTTTGAAAACAGTTGTTGTTAAGTGCCGTCGAGTCGGTTCCGACCATAGCGACCCTGTATAGGGTTGCCGAGGAGCAGCTGGTGAGCTTGAACCACCGACCTTTCAGTTCAAATGGCTTCGCAGTCTGGTGCATTAACCCACAGTGGCACTGACGATTTATCTTTCTCACTCCTCAACTTTAGAAATGTCTCAGAGAAACACCCACTGACTCTGTAAATCTCATCCTGGTGGCCCTATGGGAGCCACCATTTTTAGGACCCCCAGCCCTCCACAATTCTGAGCAGGTCCAGGGTGGTCTTCATTTTGTTAGCAATTCCAGTACTTTTCAGGTGTCCAAAGGACCTTCCCAGGTGTGGGATCAGAAACACACATGGCCAGTTCCAGGCAAAGGGCACCGAGTTACAGGGTCTTGGGGTCCTGGCTTTGTGTGGTAGCAGCAGCCCATGCCCTGTCATTGGCTCCCTCACACATCCATTCTAGAAGCTGGAGATGCGGCAACATCCATGTCTACAGACACAGCACAGGGGTGGGTGGTAGGACACCACCACACGCTGAGCACCAGGATGTCTGTCATTGCACCCCACATGATGCAACGTGACCTTGGCCTGTGCCCACCCTCATTTCATGGTGCAGGTGCAGGCGGTACTGTTGGCAGGTGCCATGGTGGAGAGCCATGTTTGCTGAGTGGATGGGCTCTGAAGAACTCACAGCACCGCATCTGGGAGAGTGCTCCCCAGCACTGTCCCCTGACCCACCACAAGCCTCCTGGCCCCACCCCAGAGCCATCCAGACCCTGCATGCTATCTAGGACCTCCCCTCACCCCACATGCCCAAATTCCACCTGCCTTATTCTCCACCAAAGCACAGAGAGGATGAGTCTGTGGTCAGGATGGTCCCTGTCACAGCAGTCTTCCTTGAGCAAGGCCACATTTGTGTCGCATTCTTTCATGTCATGTGTACATGCACATACTGTTTAAAATGAGCATACTTATAATTTCCCTGTTAAAGCAGTTCTGCTAAATACATTCTTCTTAAAGTTGGAGGGTTAATGGAATATTAAGACAGAAACTTTTCACCATCATCCCACTACCTAAAAGGAGACATTTGTGTCCAGCCATCATTTCCTGTGCTGACACACACACACACACACCCTTATGTCCCGCTGCTGCTGACTCCAACTCACAGTGACCACAGGACAAAGAAGAGCCACTGCACAGGGCTCCAAGGCTGTATGGAAGCAGACGGCCTCAGCTTTCCCTGGCATATACACATATACAAAAGTTAGGAAAATTCCACAATCTTTTCATCCCATTTCCCATGAACGTTTTCAAGCCCTCTTGTGTGTATACACAGATGACCCATTGCTGTCCCTGGCAGACAGATTGAGCTGCTCTGAGGTTGTACGTCTTTATAGAAGCAGATAGCCCCATCTTTCTTCCTCAGAGCAGCTGGTGGGTTTGAATTCCTAACCTTTCAGTTAACAGTCCAATGCTTAACCCACAGTGCCACCAGGGCAGTATAACACACACACACACACAAGTGACTTTAAACAGTTCGTGGAAAAATGGAATTAAAAGACAATGGGGAACAAACAAGATGGTGGATCGGGTGGACGTATAGCAGAGAGCTCTGCCAACAACAACACAGAATACCCGACCAAGCAGGCTCAGGAGCTGGTCCCAGAACTCTGAACGACATATAAAGGAATACTTACAAGGTTGGAAGGCTCACAGCTGGGGGAATTTGAGGCAGAAGCAAGAAATCCATTGCTTTCTAGTCTGGGCCGCTCGGCTGCTCCAAGAGCCGCCATCTTGGGTGAAACCACGTGGGGGAAGGATCAGAGCGGCCACAGACGCCTGGCAGAACCGCTGAGATAAAGGTGTGGACATTCTTCTCTTTTGGTAGCTGTTCATTGGT
>NW_006408756.1:2376906-2395057 GCF_000296735.1 Chrysochloris asiatica
GGGATTTTCCCACAAAGCTTTTGAAGCCCCCTTGTGTGCATCTGTGTGTATGGTGGTGGTGGTGTGCCATAGAGTAGGTTCCAACTCATAGTGACCCTGTATAGGGTTTCCAAGGCTGTAAATCTTTATGGGAGCAGAAAACTTCATTCATTCTCCTGTGGAACCGCTGGTAGTTTCGAAATGCTTACATTGAGATTAGCAGCCCGACTCACATACATACATACAGACTACCTGTATGTATGTATATATGTATGTATATTTGTTGTTAAGTGCTGTTGACTTGGTTCCGACTCATAGCAACCTTGTATAGGGTTTCCAAGGAGTGGCTGGTAAGTTTGAACTGCCTTGTGGTTAAAATGGACCATGCAGTCCAGTGCTTTATCTCACCATGCCACACCAGAACTCTCTCTCTTATACATGCATGCACATGTACATACACATATATATACATAGTACACATATACACATACATGCATACACACAGGTATACATGCACACACACGTGGCTCCATTCACTGAACTATGAGCCACAAGATCACTGTTCAAGCCTACCAGACGCTCCATGGGAGAAAGATGAGGCCTTCTGCTCCCACAAAAATTTACAGCCTCAGAAACAGGGTTTCTATGAGTTGGAACCGACTCCATGGCACTTAACAATGACACATAATATACAATTATGTATGAACATTGTTTTAATATAATTACAGATATAATATGCTTGCTAAGAAAACAAAAAAACTTAAATGGGAAGAAAATTTGAGTTCCTCCTGGTGTCCTCTATTCTTTGGTTTCTTCCCCACAGAGTGGCCAACAGTGGAGACTCACTCTTCAGACTTGTTCTCATAAGCGACAGGCGGTAGACACACATGCGTCGCCCATCATAGGCAGCTCTGGCCGGGTCTGCTGGCACAGAGCAGAATGACCGCCGGGCCACGAGAGACACCCTCCTCTGGCTTCATGTCTTTCTCGGCCAGGCTTACATTTGTTGTTAAGTGCCGTTGAGTCGATTCCTACCCATAGCGACCCTGTATAGGATTTCCGAGGAGCGGCTGGTGAGCTTGAACTGCTGACCTTGCAGTTCAAATGGCTTTGCAGTCTGGCTCATTAACCCACAGCACCACACCAGGCTTACATACACCCTGTAAAATTTGATGCCCGGTTTTTATTGTTGAACCGAACTTCATAATTGCTTTATATCATTGAACTTGCTTTAGTAAACACTTTTTGGTAATTGTTCTTGGTGTCAGCTGATACTCAGAAATGAGACTCACCAAAACTACCAGTTGTTACATGGGAGAAAGATGAGGCTTTCTGCTCCTGTAAAGATTTGAAGACTCGGAAACC
This sequence comes from Chrysochloris asiatica, assembly GCF_000296735.1. Lineage (NCBI taxonomy): Eukaryota > Metazoa > Chordata > Mammalia > Afrosoricida > Chrysochloridae > Chrysochloris > Chrysochloris asiatica. The sequence goes on from NW_006408756.1 coordinate 2,378,251, forward strand.
CTGTACAGGGTCATTATGAATCGGAACCGACTCCATGGCACATCACCACCACCATAATAAGTTATAAAAGTCTTGAACTGTGCTTGGCACTGTGGCAAATGAATTTTTTCTTTTCAATGTAAAAAATCACCTCATGATTCAACAGCATTATCCTTGGGCTAACGATCAGATTAAATAATCATTTAAAATTCCATGGGTTGTAATGTGTTTTCTCAAACATTAATGGTGGGAATACAAATGTGTGTGTGTGTGTGTGGGGGGGGGTGCTTCAAAAAGTTCATGAAAAATTGGAATGAAAAGATACTGGAACTTATTCCATGAACTTCTGAAGTTCCTCATATATGCAGCCAATTTATTTTTTCTAAAGGACAATAATTTATCAACAGTGTTGTAAGTGTACATGCATGGTTTCCTGATCCTACCTCTTTAAAGACTTTAGACAGATGTGACAAAAGAGGGCGGGAGTTCCCACCACAGCCCGTATGATGCCACGAGAGAATCAGAAGGGGCTGCTGGTTGAACAGACTACAGTTTCCCCAAACAACTGCTGTTTGTCCCTCAGAACCTGTCGCCCTTTGCTATGGGGGTCTCCTCTTTCCTGTGACAGGAGGGTGACTGCACTTCCCCCAGACATCTTCCCCCCTCAGCGATCTCTAAGTCAGAGCAAATGAAAGGAGGTTCACCATTTTCTATAATTGTGTTCAAGACTGACAATCATAGGATCACTTAGAATAATGGGTCTGCATCAAGAAGAAATGTGCACTCTTCCATTTGGAAAGAGGAGACCAGTGGGAGGCATGTAAGCAGAGAGCTGAGAAGTGGGGCACCCCATTCTAAGTTACAGGTGCTTCAGCCATAGTTCTAATGCACGTGTGAGTCAGTGTGCCACGTGACTTCCAGGTGAGTGGCTGACTCTCTTGGGGCCCCTGTTAAAATCTGTGTCTTGTCTTAAGAGCAAAGATGTTAACAAGCAATGATATCACTTTGAGGACTAAGGTGTATCTAATCTGGTCACCTCCTATACATGTGAAAGATGAACAAAGACTGAGGACGACTCAAGCAGAACAGGTGTATTTGAGTTGTGTTGGTGGAGAATATCGAATATAGTCCTGGTGTGGCGCTATGGGTTAATGCGCCAGACTGCAAAGTCGTTTGAACTGCAAGGTTGTAGGTTTAAGCTCACCAGCTGCTCCTCGGAAACCCTATACAGGATCGCCATGGGTCGGAACTGACTTGACAGCACTTAACAACAACAAAAACTTTAGTTACAGTCTCAGAAACCCTGTACAGGGTCACTATGAGCTGGAACCGACTCCACAGCACATAACCACCACCACTAGCAGAAGAATGAACAGATTTGTCTTGCAAGAAGTACAGCTAGAATGCTGTACTTTGGGCCAGTCCCTGGAGAAGGACATCATGCTCGGTAAAGTCGAGGGTCAGCTAGAAGAAGGAAGAGCGATGGATTGATGCAGCGGCAGCAACCATAGTGAGGAGGGCACAGGACCGGGCAGGGTTTTGTTCTGTTGTACGTGGGGTTGCTGTGAGTTAGAACCAACACAAGGGCACCCAACAACTGCCCGAAGGGCAGGAAAACCAGCAAGAAGAAGGGAATGCTGGGGCATACAGATACATTGGTGGGCTACTTGTGCATTGTCCGCACAAGTTTGGGAATCTTGCCTTTGGGTGATCCGAACACTGTCGATGGAGTTTGGGACCTGGGCATGGAAGGTCATGTCTTCCCCAGAGTGCTGAGACCCTCCAGTCAAAGTGACAGGTACAACCAACACAACCCTTCCTCAATTGTGATGCACAATGACACAAATGTGCCATGCGCTGCGTGTGACTGCCTCTAAAACCCACAGCAGAAAAAGTCTGACGTGAGTCCTGTGTCAAAACACACATGAGGTTCACTGAGAACACAGACGATCAAAACATGGGTGCTGATTAGAACCCTCACTTGTCTACGTGAAATAAATTTCCCACTGGTAGGAGACACGGAGGTAACTGTTAGCTCTTGGGAAAAACCAACACAATACTACATATTTCTGAATTAGCAACACTGGAGACATGTAATTATTGTTACCTTTAAGTATGGAAATAAACCTTTAAAAGTGCAGAATAAATACAGCATATGGGTCATCATCCATGTTGTTAAAATGCAGGAGTTCATCCAAGATGGTACAGCCATTGTGTAGTGCATTACCCAACACACATCAAGTGCTTAATAAATATTTGTCAAAAAAAGGGAAGAAATATTTAATAACAGTCGGAAGTTCCTGCTAATTTAAGGTAACCATATTTGTGACAATGCCAGCCAGAATTTACCTGCTTTTGGGGTAAATGTATGGCACTGTAGGACAAACACTGGACTGCGAACTGTGAGGTCAGAGGTTCAAACCCACAGGAACCCTTCATAGGGTTGCTATGAGCTGGAATCAACTCAAAGGCACTCAAGGACAATAACAACAACAAGGAGTGTGTATGAAAGTCATGCTCACACTCTGGCAATCTACGGAGTGTGCAATGGTGTGATGAAAAAGTCTGAACTCTTGGGAGAGGGACCGAAACACACCGCAGAGGCAGGAAGTGGGCATACACTGTTAAAGAATGGTGCCCAGAGACCCGGTGCAGGGCTGACACATTGGTGCCCAGAGACCCGGTGCAGGGCTGACACATTGGTGCCCAGAGACCCGGTGCAGGGCTGACACAAACCTTTAGTTTGCAAACCACGCCCTGTCTGCAGACACAACAGAGCTCAAAGAAACGAGGTGTTATTGGGTACTCTTATACACATGCTGTTCTTGTTAGCACTGTTGAGGTGGCCACGAACTCATGGTAATCCCATGCTGAATGGAACCGAGAACTAGTCATTCCTGCATCATGATCAGATGTGGATCGGACTGGGTGATCCAGAGGGTTTTCATTGGCTTATTTTTGGAAGTGGATATCCAGGCCTTTCTTCCTAGTCTCTGTTAGTCTGGAAGCTCCACTGAAGCCTATTTGGCATCCTAGCCACCCCCAGGCCTACACTGATAGCTTCATATGAATAAGATCCCACTACAGAGGACAAATGGAGCTCTGGTGTGGCGCTGCAGGATAAACACTGGGTGGCAGGGTCAGTTGAACTGAAAGGCCAGCGGTTCAAATCCACCAACCACTCCTCAGAAACCTTATAAGAGGGTTGCAATGAGTCAGAACAGACTCGATGGCACTTAACACTGGAGAACAAATGCTGTATTCTCTCAGCAAGTACATACAGATTGTCGACAATGTGCGTGTCTTTGTGATCAGAGGCAGGAACTCAGTGGTAAATGAACGTCTCCCCCGTCCACATGGAGCTTACAGTTGAGGGGAGAGACAGGGACAACAGGAGAGTGGGGAACTACTGTGGATGAAGAAAGCAGGCTGGGGGTGGGGGGCAACATTGAGGGGGTGAGTCTAACGCAGATTGAGGGAAGGTGGGAATGGAAGAGAACCCTTCCAGGAGAAATCTGGGAAAGCCCATTCCAGGAGAAGAGACTAGGACAGAGAAGGGCTCGGAGGCCCAAGAACCCTGAGCAAGTAGGAAGCAACCCCGGAAGTGAGACAAGGCCAGGCCGATGAGGGTCTGAGGCCACAGGAGGAGCCTTGAATGTACTTTGAATGGGATACAAAGCCATTGATGGGCGTGAAAGGAAGAAGTGACAAGCTCTAACTCACTATAAAAGGTGGCTGTGTGGAGAAAGCGACAAGAGGTGACAGGTGCAGAAGGTTCGCCGTTCAGAACACGCACAAGTGACCAAGAGATGGTGCTGTGGGGCCCACCTGGGCTGGCTCAACTGCTCTAATTCAGGGGAAGAACATTGCAGGTCACAGCCAATGGTACCAGGAGCTTCCGTGGACTCTGGGTCACAACACAGCCCTTAACCAAACTTCCAGGTGTGCCAACCTCGGTCATGACCGGCCAGGGCCAAGGGGGCCCTGAAAAGATTCACAGACTGCTTGCTGCCCCCACAATTTTCTTGCAAATGCAGGAGCTCCTCTCAGGGGGCTCTCCAGCTTCCAGATCTCCACTGGACGGCAGTCACTCGTGAGTTCCCTCTCAGCCTTGCACCTCTCCGGCAGGTGGCAGATGTGCCTGATGCTCCCCACAGAAAACGGCGTCATGTCATGACTGCAGAAACCCTAGATTGTCTGTCTCTACTGCAGCCCAAAGTGTTAACTTTTCACTTCTGAAGCTTGATGACAACCCATCACTTGTGACCTGGATGCACAAATTCTAGAATTTCAAACATGAGTTCAGCTGGGTTGCATGCAAGACACAGGAGCTTTTGGAAGTTGGAGAGAAAAAAGGAAGGCTTCAGAGTCAGCTCTGACACGCATCCGTGGACCATGAGTCCTAGCTGAGCCTGTCTCTTCTGTCATCTTGCCTCGGGTCAAGTCCCCCTTGACCTTGGGGTTTGGGAAGTGGGTAGGAGTTCAAGGAAGACACTAAGCTCAGTTCTCTGGGGGGAGCCCTCGGACCCTCAACACAGTCAAGGCTGATCAGAGCAATAGGGTGTTTCCCATTGGCTGATGGACACAGTGGACAGGTAAGGTTTAGTCAGAGTGGAATTGACCAATTATCTAACTGTAATCATATCGGGTCCTCCCCGAATAGAGAGAGGTAGGGTATCCCCGAGTTCCACTTCTTCAGTCATGTTAACCTGACTCACAGCAAACACTGGTCCACACCTGCAGTTTTAGACTCTGTTCTGGGCACCTGGTCTCCATAGCAACTCATGGGAGATATAACTATGACCCTCTCCACTGGACAGAGGGACACAGGGAGGAGTCTCATTTGACTTCGGACTTAAATTGCAGAGAGATACCGAGATACAAGGAAGTGTCTCCTTTGACTGAGGACTTGGTTTAAGCCCAGGAAACACCCCCCAGCCTGCAGCCCAAATCCCTTGAAGCTGAGTATATTTCAACTCATGGTGAGCTCATATGTGACAGAGAACACTGCCTCAGAGGGTTCTCTGGGCTGTGATCTTTATAGAAGCAGGTCAACAGGACTTTCTTCCATGGGCTGTTGGGGGGTTCGTAGTTGAGGGTAAACCATTTGTGCCTGTGGAGATGAGCCCAGGAAATGTGCCTGTGGTAAGCACCTTTCACCACTGCGCCAACTGGCAGGGTCTCGGTTCTGTTAGCGAAGGAATCCTAAGACGCTCATCAGAGGGGAGGAACAGGGCAGAGGACAACAGGCTTACATCATTCAAGTCTCACAACAGCGGAGCGGGGCTGCCTGGTACTACCATCCCCTGCTGTAAAAACCTGACCTAGTGCCCCGAGTCGATTCCAACTCCTATCGGCAGAGCAGGATAGCTTAGAGCTGCCCCTCAGGGTCCCCAGCTGTCATGTTCATGTAAACAGACTGCTTCATCATTCTCCCAACGAACTTTGGTTATCAGCCCAATGCTTAACCCACGGCACCAGCAGACCTCTTTCCCTTCCATAACCCCCAAACCAAACCCCTGCAGTCCACTCAATTCTGATTCCCATTAAGCTAAGGGCAAAGCATGTCCAGGTAGGGGCGGTATGCCCAAGATTCACACCCGGCTCCCTCAGACCTGAAGGCCACACTGTCTGCTCCTGCCCCACTGCCCTGTAAGAGGTTAAGCCAGAAAGCTAGCTCACAGCACCAGTCTGCTGCATCATGCAGATGGAACCAGAGGAGTTGGATCATTAACACTGTGGATGGCTCAGCTCAGCCCTGACGGTTCTCCTTCCCGGGCACCCCATGGACACAGTGCTCTCTCTGCATGCTGCCCCCTCCTGGCCCAGGCTGAAGACACAGATGAAGAATTAGCATGTTTTGGCAGGCTCATCTTTGCTTTCTATGGCCCTGTTAATTGACTGTCTGTGGAGGTGGTGCGGGAGTGAGATTTCTACAGTGCCTGTATTTTCAGCACCTGTGTCCCTTGGAGGATGGATGGGCAGCGGCGGCTGACCTAGCTAGCTGATGTGGACTGGCCGTCATAATTGGATGCGTCGCTGTTTTTGTCTTTGCACACTCAGTCCTTGGACCTGCTGTCTGCCACCCCTTGTGCGTGCCCAGCCAGGGCTCGGCAGGTTGGCCCAGAAAATGGAGGCTGCAGGTGAGTGCTAATGAAGGTAAATGACAGGTGTGGCCAAGATAATGGCATGACCTCCCTGACCACTTGACCTGGCTCATTGCTTCTGACAGTGGCTGCTGTGGAAATGGTGACTGAGGACACTTTCTCATGGACCTGTCACCAGGATCCAGGGTAACCAGGAACCTCCTCCCCGTCTCTGGAAGAGCAACCCAACCCCCAAGATCAGGACTGGCTTTGACAGGGGTCTTACCCTGCTGTAGCCATAGGGACCCCAAGATCCCCAAAGGAGGATAGGGGCAAGCATATGTGTGCACAGTGTGTGTACATATGCACATATGTGTGCTGTGCATACAGGTGTGTGCACGTGCATGAGTGTACATGTGTACACACACATATATAGATGCATGTGCAGATGCAGCCTGTATGAGTGCATTGTACATTCACGAATCTGCACATACATGCAGGTGGACACACACAACAGCATGCAGGTGAGTGTTCATGTGTGTATGTATGCATCCCCACAAATGCACATACACACATGTGTTTGTGGGTATGCAATGTACTCATGCACACCTGTGTGCATGTATGTGTGTGTGTACGTGTGCCTACACGAATGCATTCATGTGTGCATGTGCCCACATGAACGCATGTGTGGACACGTCACATGTCTCTGCACCAATGCACATGTGTACATGTGTGCCCACATGAATCCATATATGTGTACCTGCATGTCCGCATCAATGCATGCACATGTACGGGTGTACACATGTGCCAGCATGCACACACACATGCATGTGTGCCCACACGAATATGCACACACATCTGCACGTGCACACATGTATGTGTGTCTGCATGTGCATGCATGTGCATGCACCAACACACACACGTGTGTGTATGTGTGTCACCATATGAATGCACACATGTGCATGTGTGTACACGTGTGCCTGCATGAATGCACACATATACATGTGTAGTGTGCATCTGCATGAATGCATGCATGTGCAAAGTTTGTCTGCATGGATGCATGTGTGTACATGTGTAATGTGTGGCTGCATGAATGCATGCATGTATACCTGTGTGTCCACATTAATGCATGCACATGTACATGTGTGTGTGCCTGCATTACAAAACCTTTTCCTGTTTCCTCATTATTACAAAAATAAAGTGCACATCATACACTAGTTTGCTAACATGCTCTCCCTGCACTCCCAGGTATTCTTATAAGCACAATATGACCCTTTAAAAAACTATATATAGCAACATGTAAAAAGTTATAATGCATGTTCTCCTTGTAAAATAATGCCTTTTCCACCTTGGGGTCAGGACACAGGTACTTGTTGCTGGCCTATGATAGTTTCTGGTCTTCATTTTTTCATCACCCTCGATGTCTTACGATTGTCTAGGAGCCATGGTTTCAGAACCTCACCCTGCTGACACAGTGAACTGGTACCAACTTCAGAAATGAGAAGGACCCTCAGTCAGGCAAGGGATTAGACCCGGCTGTGTCCTGAGCTGAGCTGGGGCCGCAGGAGCTAACTGGGGTAACCCTGCTGGTAGACACATCTTGGGGAATATGCACCCAGGGCTGGGCTGGCACTGGGGGAGGCCCTCCTTGCTGAAGCATTTGCAAGACAGTGAAGGCAGAGGGGCGGGGGCTCAGAGCAGCATTGACTCTCTGGTCAAGCCCCACCAGAGAAATGTTGGGGGGCCACATCACTGCTCCCTCATTTTCCAGGATCCTGAGTGAGACTCTCTCTCTCTTTTTTTTTAAACACACCTACAGTTTGAGCCAACACAAAAGTGAAATCTTTCATCATTTTTGAATCAGGAAATGTTGTTCTAACAAAACAGGTTGGATTGCAGGCTGGATTTCTCTCTAATGCATTCTAAACATTCTCCTTCAGCAGTTTACTCCTGGCACCTGCTGAAATGTTTCTGCAGATTAGCACAGGGCTGGTCGTCCTAAAGAACCCAAAATAGGCATGCCCAGGGGCCTAGGGAGGGGCCTGCAATGCTGAGACCCACCTGGTCAGGTGTATAGCCCTCCCCTGCCTGGAACTCCCATGGGAAGCTGTGGCTCAGAGGGAGGGGTAAAGCTTAAAGCCAGGTAAAGCCAGGAGCATCTGATACATACAGGCCTCAGCTCTGGACCCTCTCAGGCCAGCTTTCTGATGTGATGGCAGACACACACCTCACCAGGGCTCTGCCAGTGGACACATGCAACATGAAGGGACAGAGTGGGGACTGCTGAGGGCTTTGTGCATCTGCATCTACATCTACAGTGTAGCTCCAATGACCAACAGCCCTGGACTCATAGGGCCTCAAGATACTGAATGGAGCACATCACCGGTGACCAGCACATAGTCATGGCTGGAAAGATCCGAGAAGGACAGGCTCCAAGTCAGAGAACACAGGCAGAAAGTCACAAGCACCCAGCTCAGCAGGGGCTGGCCACCGGATGTCTGCAGCCCTGCTTGATGGAATCATAAACCCACCAACTTCACCCTACAACAGCAACAAGGCCAGTTCTGAGCCAGAAGAAGAGTCGAGGTTGAAGGAGTCTGAAGCACTCCAGGAAACATCGGATTCTTCAACAGCCAAGTGAACTAGAGGGTGAGGGAGAGCAGCACAATGGGGTCCCCCGGCACTGCTGACACACTCAGGGCGTTAGCACACACCTAACACAAGGACCAGAACAGCCAGAATGCTCTTTAGAAGCCAGGATGGTGAGACTTTGTCTTGTGTATATTGGGCATGTGATCAGAAGGGACCAGTCCTTGGTGATGTGGAGGGTCAGTGAACCCGAGGAAGACCCCCAATGAGATGCACGGACACAGTGGCAGTAGCAGTGGGCTTAATCACAGTAATTGTGAGAGTAGCGCAGGGCCGGGCAGTTTCCTGTTGTTGCTCACAGGGTTGCTACGACGTGGGACCAACTTGTTAACACCTAACAACATCAATGGGATGGTCAGCAGAGTACTGGCTCCAAGGATGTCCCATCCTGCAGTCTGTGACTGTGTCACATGGTATGGTAAAATGTACTTAGCAGATGTGACAAAGTTAAGGGTGGGGAGAGGAGCAATGGGCTGGCTCACTGGGGACCAACTTCACCACATGGTCCTTGTAAGTGAGTGAGGGAGGCCCAGGGGCTAGGGGAGGAGACTGAAGGCAGAATCAGAGCTAGGGGTCTCAGAATTGCTGGCTTGGAGATGATTGAAGGGATGTGGGGGGCCAGGAGTCAAGGAATGTGGGGGGACCATGATTCAAGGGATGCGGGGGGCCAGGAGTCAAGGGATGTGGGCGATCTATGGGAGTTGGTAAAGAAGGCGACTCTCTGAGCCTCCATGTGTCAACACAGTTGAGACACAGTTCAGATTCTGGCCTCAGACTGGCATGAGGACAGGCATGTGCCACTAAGCCCTTGGCCCTTCGTTGGAGCAGCCACAGGAGACGTATGCCCACAGAAGTAGGTGCCCCTGGGCACTGTACCCCACTATCCTGGGGAGTATGGCACTGTTAGACACCAATGACCTGTAGGTTCTATGGGGCCAGGGCCCTTCCAGAACATTCCGTTTACCATCAGGGGCCTTCAGACCTTTGCTTGTCATTGGGATGGAGGTTCCTGTCTTTCTCTCAGGCCTCTGAGTACATTGGGGTGGCAGGGAGCAGTGAGGAGTGTGAGGTGGTGGGGACCCAATGAGGAACGTAGGTAGCTGGGGGCTCCTGTCTCTGGAGAGCTGGGTGAAGGGTGATCCCCAGTTCTCCAAAATGGCCAATGAAATGGGGTCAAGATGCCCCTAAAGCACATCTAGAAGGTGGAATCTACTAACCCATGGAATAGGACAGGACTCTCCCCATCAGTCTGCATGGTCGTGCCCTGACCACACACAGTGGACACACAGTGGACATGACCACTCATTTGTCCACTCAGAGTAGGAACTCTCAGCAAGAAGGAATTATTAGTCGAAAGGGAGCCAAAACTCCCCCAAAGCAGCCCAACAACACAACCCAACTCCCTTACTCTTCAAACATTAATCACTATCTCATGTTTACTTCATCTTCCCTGAGCTTGCCTGGTGATGAAAGTAGAATTTTCTATCAGCAGGGAGAACATGGACTTGTCCAAGGCTTTCCTGTAATTCCGCACCAGGAAATGCCTGCCCAGTAAAGCCCATCTCAAATCCGTCTCCTCCTAGAGGGAGCCCTGGGCCCTCCCAGGGAGTTGTTGTAAACTTACATCTAAAGATTCAGCTTCACCTTTCTTAGTGGTGGTGGTAAAGGAGCCCTGGTGAGCAATGGTCAGTCCAAACCCACCCAGCAACTCCCTGGAGAAAGCCCTGGTGACCAGCTCATGCAAAGATGGCAGGAAATTCGATGGGGTAGCTCTGCTCTGGCATGTGGGGGCACCATGAGTTGGAACTGAACATCAGCAACATGGCATTGGCAGCAACCTCCTCATGTGATAGCAGCTAGTGCCAGTTAGCGGTTAGCAGCTAGTGCCAGTTAGCGGTTAGCAGCTAGTACTAGTTAGCGGTTAGCAGCTAGTGCCAGTTAGCGGTTAGCAGCTAGTACCAGTTAGCTGTTAGCAGCTGGTACCAGTTACTATCAGTTAGCAGTTTGTACCAGTTAGCTGTTAGCAGCTAGTGCCAGCTAGTGGTTAGCAACTAGTACCAGTTTGCGTTAGCAGCTAGTACCAGTTAGAGATTAGCAGCTAGTGCCAGTTAGCGGTTAGCAGCTAGTGCCAGTTAGCGGTTAGCAGTTTGTACCAGTTACTATCAGTTAACAGTTTGTACCAGTTAGCGGTTAGCAGCTAGTACCAGTTAGTGGTTAGCAGCTAGTACCAGTTAGCTGTTAGCAGCTGGTACCAGTTACTATCAGTTAGCAGTTTGTACCAGTTAGCTGTTAGCAGCTAGTGCCAGCTAGCAGTTAGCAACTAGTACCAGTTTGCGTTAGCAGCTAGTACCAGTTAGAGGTTAGCAGCTAGTACCAGTTAGCTGTTAGCAGCTAGTACCAGTTAGAGGTTAGCAGCTAGTACCAGTTAGAGGTTAGCAGCTAGTACCAGTTAGCTGTTAGCAGCTAGTACCAGTTAGTGGTTAGCAGTTTGTACCAGTTAGTGGTTAGCAGCTAGTACTAGTTAACGATTAGGAGCTTGTACTAGTTGGTTCATACTCACATGACAAAATCAAACTGTGCTCATTCCTGCACTATGTTCATTACCTTTGCTGTGCTGCGTCCGCGCTGGCTGGTACATCGGTCTAAACATACCTCCAAACCCCACTAGACAACATTAATCCACCACAGTGGACTTAGCAGCCAGCACAAGGCCAGGCAGCTGGTCTACCGTCCCCACCATCTCTCAAATGCCTCTCTTGTCTTTTGAGCTGTATCCACATTTGCCCAATGCCCGTCTGCTGTCTCTGGGGTTGGGACTCTGTGCCAGGAGGGTCAGTGGTTGGCGTGCTTACAGAGTTACCATTGAAGTCATTATTTTGTTCTCTCTGATAAGCTAGCTGATTTTCCAGATCCTCCTGCAGGTAGGCTACGCTGGGCTGCATAGTGAAGAATGTCAGAAAAAATCAATAAAGGGGAACAGAATGTAAGCACATTTCTTCCTCCAGTTAGAGAAATTTTGCTACTTTCTCAGGGATTTCATATGAAAATCTGCCGGCAACTGTCAAAGGCAGCCATGTTTCCTGCGGAAGCTGCATTTTGAGCTTCCTTCTTCCTGTCAGCTCTCTCGTGAGCTATCCACAGATAAGACAAGAAACACTCCCCTAAGAAAGTAATGACCTCAACACAGACAGAAGGTAGTTACAGCAAAGCAGAGTTACATTCAGGTCAGTTCCTGAAACGATGGAATCCAGATGAGAAATGAGAACTTCACTGCTGGATAACCAGAGAGCTTTCGACTCACAATGACATTCTTCATATAAAGAAGGACATAAAATCATTGACCAACTGACCAAAAGTCCACCAAGAAATAAAGATGCTGTTCCCAGCTCAGAAAACTCCTAAGAAGTGCAGGTCTTCCCCTGGGCTCTGTGAGTAAAGAGCCAAAGGACACAGGGACAGGGTCCAGGCCCTGGGCACACAAGTACCACCATCGCTGACGCCCTCCCCACCATCATGCTCTGCTCTGGTTTAATCACGATGACCTATCGCTCTTCTCCTTTATTGTGTCGCTGAAGAGGTCGTGTGCTGAAATTAATATTGTAAGTGGCTGTATTTCACACTGGCAACCGTGAGTGTTGAGCCATTGGTGAGCATACAAAGGGAATGATAAAGTAGTCATTGAGTGCAAACTGGAGCAGGAAATCAATTAATCCGACGATTCTGGCTGGCTGAATGGCCTCAGCAGCACGGGGAGTTCACCAGCCCGGCTGGTCCTACGTTTGCCCTTCTCTGTTGGAGGACGCTGCTGGGGTTCTGGGGACAGTCATCCCTGTCTGAACTGCAGACACTTCCCAGCATGATGAAGTGGGGTCAGGCTCCCCTATCACCAATTCATGCTCTGCTAGCGCTGCTGTAGATGTCTTACCTACCACAACTTCACAACGGTCACCAATCCCATCCAAGACACCCCTCCTGCACAAAACAGTGTTCACTCTCCTTCGAACCTCCATTAATCCCTGTGTGCATTCCTTCACTCTCCCAGCAACAAGGCTGTTGTCACTACAGTTGTTAGGTGCTGTCAAGTTGACCCTGTATGGGACTTCTGAGGAGGGGCTGGTGGCTTCGAACCACCAACCTTGTGGTTAGCAGTCCAGTGTTGATTCTACAGCGCCACACCAGTGGTTAATGTTGAGTGGGTGGCAGTGGTGGCTCGGTGGTAGAACTCTGGCCTCCCATACTGGAGACCTGGGTTTGATTCCTGACCACTGCTCCTTCTTGAGGCACCAGCTGACCATCAGTGGAGGCTTGTGCGTTGTTAGGAGGCTGAATCGGTTTCAGCAGAGCTTCCAGACTGAGGTGCTCTAGGAAGAAAGTTCTGGTGATCTTCCAAAATCAGCCAATCAGTGGCTGTGCAAGGGGTTGCTATGAGTTGAGGGCAGGTCACAATGACAACCCTTCTACTAGTTTCCCTCCTGAACACCTCACCCTCCAACCATCTAGCATGGGCCTCCCACCTCTTCTCTGAGCTCCTTCAGCAGCCCCCTCCCTGGTGCGTGACCTGTGGCCCTGACTGGGTGGCGTGTGCACGGGCAATGGTCTGCCTGGACTTCACTCATGCTTACAGGTATCTGTGAATCCAGCATTGGTGGCTGTGAGTCAGTGACCAAGCCTTCAGCCCCTGCCTGCATAGCTCTCTTTCTCTCTGAAGGGCTGGTCAATTAGGGCCCCAGTGCCACCATACCCGACTAATATGTGTTGACTTGATGGCACCTAATAACAACAACAACAATGACAACAACTAACTGCAAGGTCAGTGGTTCAAACTCAACCAGTGGTACTGTGGAAGAAAGGTCTGGCAAATATGCTTCTGTAAAAGGTTAAAAACAAAACAAAAAAATGTTGCCATTGAGCTCATTCCGACAGCCCCCAAATCCTGTGGTTCTTAGTCCTGCTCCATAACACATGGTCCACCATGAGCTGGAATCAACTTGACAACAATGCTTTCCTTTTGGTTCCCATCTGCATCAGCGTCACCTCTTTTGGTCCTGTCTTCGGACTTCTTATCCACTTTCCAGACTCCAGCTCTATTTTGGCCAGCTCCACAGAGTGGGGCTCTGATGCGCCCGCTCCTGATGGACCGTGGATTTCAGGAGGTGTGACAGATCTATGGGACCACCCTTGTTTCTAGCTGAAGTCTCTTGGGGCTGGGGAGCTGCGCTTTTCCACATATTGAGGACCGTACACAAATGGTTGACTCATGAGAGCCACACAAGGAAGTGTTAAAAAAACAAACAAAATCCACAGTCATCAGGTCTATTCTGACTCACAGTGACCCTATGTAGGGTTTCTGAGACTGCAAATCCTCACGAGGGCAGACAGGGAAGAGAAAGAAGGTGTCAGCTGTGGGAGGAGCTGGCCCCAGTCAGATGGCTCCAGAGCTGCAAATGGACACATTCCAGAAGTCTCTCTTCATAAACCCTGCATGAGACAAGCTGATGTTTCCACTCAACACCCATGGACTCAGCCAAGGCTGTAGCAACAACAACACTCCTATCACATGCTGCTGGGCTGCGCTCCAAGCAGGGCTCCGTGGCCAGTGGCCTGGAAGGGTGGTTACATCTCCCATGATCAAGGTCAATCCCTGCTGAGGAATGGACAGCGTGCTCGGCCAGCAGAACCTGGAAACATGTGTCCACCAATAGCATCTGAGCAGCCCAGGGGCCAGTCAATCCCACTGGACATTCACAGCTATTGTCTGGACCTCCAGTGTCTTCACGTGTCGGCAGTTCAAACTCACCAGCTGCTCCTCGGAAACCCTACACAGGGTCGCTATGAGTCAGAATGAACTACACAGCACCTAACTACAATCACGTGGCACTGTGAACATATGAAAGGGTCAGTAGAGAATGCAGCTTACAAAGTACCTGATGATTTGAGAAACACATTGATTTCAAATGAACTTCAACCAAAGCCATTTTGGGTCAAGGAGAAGACGCAGGACCATGATTCTGTAGTAAGCTCAGAAATGGGAAGAGAGTCTTCCAACTAGACTTAGAAAAACCTGTTCTAAATGGGAAAACTGAAAAAAATATCTGGAATTCACCTTTGTTGTTGTTGTTAGGTGCTACCGCGTTGGTACTGACTCATAGCGACCTTATGCACAGCAGAACGAAACACTGCCCGATCCTGGGCCAACCTCACAATTGTTGCCACGCTTGAGGCCATTGATGCTGCCACTTTGCCAATCCATCTCGCTGGGGGTCTTGCTCTTTTTCTCTGACCCTCCACCTTACCAAACATGATATCCTTCTCCAGTGACTGGTCCCTCCTGACAATATGTCTGAAGTATGAGAGACGAAGTTTGGCCATCTTGGCTGCACTTCTTCCAACACAGATCTATTGGTTCTTTTGGCAGCCCATGGCACTTACAATATTCTCCGCCAACACCATAACTCAAAAGTATCAATTCTTCTACGGTCTTCCTTATTTACCATCCAGCTTTTGCATGCATATGAGGTTATTGAAAATACCATGGCTTGGGTCAGGTGCACCTTAGTCTTCAAGCTGACATCTTTGCTCTTCAACACTTTTGTAAAGGTCTTGTGCAACAGATGTGCCTAATGCAGTATGTCGTTTGATTTCTTGACTGCTGCTTCCACGAGTGTTGATAGTTGATTCAAGTAGAATGAAATTCTTGAAAACTTCATTTTTTTCTCTGTTGATAAGAATTTTGTTTATTGGTCCAGTGGTGAAGATTTTCATTTTCTTTACACTGAGACACAATCCATACCGAAGGCTGTGCTCTTTCATCATCAGTAAATATTTTAAGTCTTCTTCACTTCAGCAAGCAAGGTTGCATCATCTGCATATCACAGGTTGTTAATGAGTCTTCCTCCAATCCTGATGCCACGTTTTTCTTCATAGAATCCAGATTCTCAGATTATTTAATCAGCATACAGGTTGAATATTCACATATGAGGAGCAAAATCACAAAACAACTGAATGTCAGTGTTGTTTGGTGCTTACTTACTCTGAAGACATTATTATACATCACATGAGTGTCTTCATATTGTAGGCGATTCAGAGGCACCAAGAGAAAGATGAGGAACCCCCGAGAACTACAGAAACTATCAGTGAGCCGGGCACATGGGTTACCTGTGTGGACTATGATTCCCCGAGCATTCCAATCCACACTCTGTCACTGACGAGTCTCCTACAGTATACTTAGTACCTCCCAGCACAGCGGAACCTGATTTTGCAACCGTGCAAATACAGTTAATGTGCTATTTATTTTTATGTCATTTTCTCATAACGCCAAAGATGTTTTGTGGAGCCAGAGAAGGGAGCTAGTGTAAGGGTTAGAGACTTGCCAAAGGCCAAGGGGACACAGCATGAGGAAAGTAAAACCAAGAAAAAATGCAAGGGGCTAAAATTAAGAGAAAGGCAATGCCAGCCGTGGCGGGAATTTCCCAGAGTTGCTGCAGAGAATCAAGCATAAGATGGGAAAACAACAGTGTCAGGGAATGGGCACCTTTATATGCAGTTATGCTGTTAGGAGCTGTCTGGTTGATTCCGACTGACAGCACCCCCCATGTGACAGAGGAGAACTGCCCATAGGGTTTCCCAGACTGTCATCTACTATGTCACTATATACTCATATATATTCTAATAGACCATCCACTCACAGCGCACCCGTGTGACAGAGGAGAACTGGCCCATAGGGTTTCCCAGACTGTCATCTACTGTGTTACTATGTTAAGTTGTTAAGTACGGTCGAGTCGGTTCCGATCCATAGCGACCCTGTAAAGGGTTTCCGAGGGTGTAAATCTTTACGGGAGTAGAAAGCCTCATCTTTCTCCTGCGGAGCGGCTGGTAGTTTCGAACCACTGACCTTAAGGTTCACAGCCCGATTCGTAACCACTACGCTACCAGAGCTCCTTACTGTGTTACTATATACTCGTATATATTCTAATAGATCGTCCACTCACAGCGCCCCCGTGTGACAGAGGAGAACTGGCCCATAGGGTTTCCCAGACTGTCATCTACTGTGTCACTATATACTCGTATATATTCTAATAGATCATCCACTCACA
>NW_006408756.1:2395222-2409117 GCF_000296735.1 Chrysochloris asiatica
CACAGCGCCCCCATGTGACAGAGGAGAACTGGCCCATAGGGTTTCCCAGACTGTCATCTACTGTGTCACTATATACTCGTATATATTCTAATAGACCATCCACTCACAGAGCCCCCATATGACAGAAGAGAACTGGCCCATAGGGTTTCCTAGGCTGTCATCTATTGTGTCACTATATACCCAAATATACTCTTATACATCATCAGATGTCTCGGGGGGACCTAGGGGTAAGCATGGAGCTGAGGCAGGAGATGCCTTCTAACCTGGGCCATGGCCAGGGCCACAGCCGAGTGAAAAAATGACAAAGAGACTCTACAGGGAAGCTGGGTCTGATTGGAACAAAAGGCGATGGGTCCCATAGGGTAGTCAGATGATTTGAGTAGAGAGTGGTCTCCTGTGTCACCCGGTAAATGTTAAGACTAATTATTCAAGCAGAGGTCCATGCAGGAAAACCACACTTGGCTTATTCATGTCACATGAACCCTGGTCTTAGAAGGAATCTTGTGTTCACTCTCATTAACGGTTTCAGCCAGACTCTGCCCGGTTAAGCAGTAAATTGCGTTTTGCCTTTCCCCCAAGGTTTTCATGTCCCCACATTCTGTACCCGATTTACCGGGTGCTTTTTCTTCGTTAGGTGATTCCAGATTTCCAGTTTAAAGGGGTGTGTGCCCAAGGATTTCTTCAACAGCCCATATGGTGAGTGGAAAAGAAACAAGCTGGAAGATGGCCTGTTCCCTGTGGAGACAAGCCGGCACCAATCAGGATGCGACGGGAAGTGGGTAGCCTTGCTCTGTTCCTGGAAAGGACTTGGATCTTTCAGACATGTCCCTCTAGTCCTGGCCGCCTCCCCAGAGGAGAAGCAGGACCTTGAGATCTGGGAAGGAAGAGCACCCGGCTAGGATGTCTGGGAATCGTGAGGAGGTGGGGACTGCAGGATCCAGAAAAGGGGTGCCCTCTACCCCAGCATGCAGGCAGCAGTGTCCCCACAGGACCACCTCCTCCCCCACACTCCTGGCTGTGCTGTACACGGATCTCTGGCTGGGCTTCGTTCCTCTCAGAACACTCCTCACTGGAAGTGTTGCCCATGCACCTCCTTCCTGGGCAGCTGGGCCCCTGGCCTTCTCTGTTTGGAACCATCAATGTTCTCCTACATCTGACCCTTCAAGCACACAGGGACCTTGAAGGTCAGTTTCCATACCACAGGCAGACGGCCATGCAAGCAGCTGACCACTTTGGTCCCAGACCCCACCTCCAAACACAGCCACTCCCAGCAGGAAGGACTGACTGTCAGGGTGGGCGAGCCAGTTGTAGTTTCCCCGGTGGTAACAGAAACACATTCTCTCATAACCTGCCAGTCTTTCCTGTGGGGACTCTACTCTTTCTGCCACCAAGAGTGCTGTCCGAGGGTCACACTACACACTACACACTGTACACCACAGGGTGAAAATCCCTATGCTCCCCACCAAGCATGCTGCTTGTCCCTCACCCGTGAGCATGTACCTCATGGGAGTTCATGTGTGTGTGCATGTGTGTAACTCATAGGTGTCCACACATGTGTGTGTAACTCATAGGTACATGCATGGTTGGACATGCATGTACCTCACAGGGGATCACTTGTGTGTGAATGTGTAGGACTCCGTGTGTGTGTGTGTATGTGTGTGATGCATGCTGGGAGCTCCGAGGCATTGTCAGAACTTGAGATTTGTCCCAACAGCCACTCAGAGCTGCCTTCAGAAGGTGTCTGGATGACCCATCACTGCCAGGAGGGATAATCTGAGGGGGCTTCAAAATGCTCATGGAAGAATTCTGTTGTCTGAATTCCATTTTCATAAGCTTCCTGAAGTCCCTACTGTGCCTTGTACTCAGTCCACACTTGGGGGGTGTGAGGACGAAGCCAGGGAGCTCTGGCCACAGTGCCTCCACAAGCCTGCTGCCTTCAGCTCACATAATGGGAGAATGATCTGAAGAGATCACAGTAGGAGCTAACCCCATGGCTCCAGAAAGTTCTTTCTCATATGGTCCGTGGGATTTCAAACTCAGAATCCTCTGGGGCAACTGAGATGCTGATCTCTGGGCCTCAAACAAGCAACCAGGTGCCACTACGTTTGGGGTTGGGCTCAAGGACAGGAATCGCCCACAACCCAGGCCTAGCACTGAGCGGGCAAGGAAGGAGGGTGTTGGGTGCGGGTGGAGAAAACATTCTGAAGGAAGGGCTGGGAGAATTCACGGTGGAGCACAGTTGGCACCATGACCATGCCGTGAGGGAAAGGGGACTGGGTGAGGGGGTTGATCATGGCAGCACCTATGACACATGACTTATCAGGGGCCTGTGACACATGCTTGTCTAGACCTCATGACTTATCAGGGACCTGTGACACATGCCTGTCTAGACCTCATAGCTTATCAGGGACCTGTGACACATGCCTGTCTAGACCTCATGACTTATTGGGGGTCCTGTGGGGCCTCTTGCTGCCTTGATCCCAGGATCAGGAGAAGGTGCTGTGACCACATAAAGTTCAGTGCTGCTAGCCATAGGCCTGTGTGCCCTGGACCCTGCTGAGGTGACCCAAAGTCTCCCTGACCCTCATCCTGACTACTGCTGTAAAACAAGACACAGTGAAGCCCCCCCCACCGTCCTCCGGAGACCCCTCCAGGGCCAGCCCACATCACCCCAGGGAGGATAAGGACTCCTGGGATGCATACCAGCACCCATTGGCAAGCCCAGCGAGGACCCCACTGGGACCCCTCCCATGTCCTTGCTGGTCTGTGGCCCCTGTGCTCCCTCCTCGCCCCCCGCCCCCGTGGCACTGGATCCTCTGTGAGGCTGGGAAGCTTGGCTGCTTAGAGATTGTTATTAACAGGGTTCCCTGTAATTGGAAGATAAACCTTCTAAGTCCGTTGCTGTCTCAAATTCATCTTTAACCTAAAAAGAGCTATCAATAATTAGAGGCGGCTGCCGGCACACAGCGACATGTGTGTGGGACAGATAACAGGCCACCCCTCTGATTATGGCCTCTTTGTGCCTCGGGGACATTTAATCCCTGCACCTTTGGAGTCCAAGCTCTTAATTATTATTATTTTTTTAATTTCATTTCTGGCATAAGTGAGTACACAGAGCATCCAGGGCCTGTCTCTCCACCGCTCGGCTCTTGAGGATGCTGGCTGGAGGTCAGAACTCTTGGTTTGCCCAAGTCCTTGGGGAAGGGGGCAGGCTGGTAGGTGGCCGTCAGCTTGCCCTGCCTGCCCTCTGTCCTTCTGAGGTTGGAAGACACTTGGCCCCTCCTGCATCCCCGGGCATGCTCCTGTTTGCCACCAGTGTCCAGGTCTAACCTTTACTCATTGGACTGCTCCTCACTCACCCTGAGCTCCGTGATCTGCCTGTGGACCTGCATCAGTCCACTCTAGCCTGAAGGGTTCCTATACTGCCTCCCCAAGGGTCTGCCAACATCATCAGTGACTGCCTCACATCAGGAATATGCCATAATGGTCTCCCCTTTGCACCATCACCACCTGTCCTGAGTCAGCCCCTCCTGATGGAACAGGAGAGCAGTGGGCTCAGACCACACACCTGGACTGGCTGGTACCTCTGTCCCTTCTCACCTGCTGGGAAGATGCCATGAAAGGCCAGCCACACTCTAAGGCTGGGCTAGGGCTGTGGGAGTGAAGGCCAGGGACCCTGGGTCTGCTGGGACAGCCACTGACAACCACCCTTTAAGTCTGAGATGAACATATCAAGGCATTAGCAAACAGTGGAGGGAGGTGGGGCTGGCGGAGGGGATGGAGGATGAGAAAGGAGGGAAGGAAGAAAGGGACCGAAGAATCAGTGCACAAATGACCTCATGGGACCCCAACAAATAACTGAGATCCCTGAGCCTAGGATCACCCCAAAATGGAGTTGAAATAGGAGGTTCCAGAAATCAAGTGAAGAAACTATTTTACTGCTCTGTTACTCCACCCCAAAACTATAAACAGGTCCTGAGCCAAGTCCCACTGGTGAAGAGGAAGACAGAAAGCCAAGTGGCTTGTGACTGAAGCTAATGGTTCCGGAGCAGCCATGGCCGTGGTTATGAATTCCCTGCCCATTACACACGGTTAGGGATAGAATTGTGTTTTCCTCAATTACCCGCTGCAAATCCTAACCCTGTGTGTGAATTACGGTGTTGGCAGAAGAATACTGATATTCCATGGGGGTGTCCAAAGAACAAGCTAATCTGTCTTGGAAGAAGTCCAGACAGAATGCTTCTTAGTAGCTCAGATTGTGAGATTTGGTTTCACGTACTTTGGACATGTTATCAGGAGGGACCAGTCCCTGGAGAAGGACATCATGTTTGGTCAAATAGAGGGTCATCGAAAAAGAGGACAATCCCCAATAAGATGGGCTGACACAGTGCCTGCAGCCCTGGGCTCAGACTTGGCAACAATTGTGAGGAGGGGGCAGGACGCAGCAGTGTGTCATTCTGTAGTGCGGAGGGTTGCTATGAACCGGAGGTGACTTCAGGGCACCTGACAACGACAGCAACAACATGCCTGTGGTTGTAATCCTATTCGGGAATGGGCTTCCTTTGGAGTGTTAGTGAGGCAGGATTAGCGAAGGGTAAGGTTTAAGTCAACGTCTCTTGTGATATAAAAGAGCTGATGAAACGAACCCGCACAAATGGCAGGAAGAAATATAACACAGGAAGCTGCAAAGTAGCAAGAACCTTCCCCAGAGCAGCTGGAGAGGGCGTCCTCATCTGGAGCAGGCACTGTAGCCACTTAAAAGTGTGAGAGAATGATTATGTTGTTGAGTCCACTCAGGTGTGGTGTTTCTGTCACAGCAGCCCTGGAGGACGGTGGCTGGTACCAGCTTGTATGGCCTTGCAGTTCGTCTTGGTGTAGCTGGTCTCTTCATTTCATTTTTTCATTTCTCCAGCAAATACTTTAATTGTTCACATGGACACTGGCACGATGGGAGGGTGATGTGTCTTGGCTATCCTGTAACTTGGCACCTTGGGAGGTTTGTGGGGTCTGGGGAATCCCTGACAGACCCTGCACACAGTTAGGACTTCCTGGGTTCCAGTCTCTACCACAGATGATGTCCCAAATTACAGAAGCCCCCACACCCCAAGCAGGATGCCCCTGGGTCATGTTTCAGGCTGCGCCTGGGCAGGATGAAGCTACGCCCTCTGTTAGAAGCCACTGAGCTGTTAGGCATGCCTCAGGACCCACAAACCCACTTAAAACCCAACAGAGAACATGCCTATCCTGAGCACCAGTCAACTCCACAGGTTGTCCAGCTTTGTGCTCCCCTGTAAACCAGTGTGGGGGTGCAGGATAGCATTCTCGTGGGATCATGAAGATAGGTGTTAATTAAGAACTAGAAAGGAAGGTTTGGTAAACTGAGCATGTTTCCTGCAGCTGCTCAGTCCTTGGTCTGCATTTAATGTCTCTGACATTTTCACGTGTAGTTTTGAAACATCGCGACACTCCAGGTTATGAATCTCCGACTGCCTGTAATTCTGTCCATAAACTGTCCTAACCCACTGCCACCAAGTCAAGGCAGGCTCATATAGAGCCCCAGTGGGATGGAGCAGAACGTCCCCACGGAGTTCCTAAGGCTGCAAACCTCCAGAGATGTGGCTGCTAGGGTCAAACTGTTGACCTTTGGGATTCATTGCATCACCAGGCCTCCTATCCATAGGATTGTTGTTGTTAAGTGCCGTCAAGTTGGTTCCAACTCATAGTGACCCTGAACCACCGCCCTTGTGGTTAAATTAAGCACACCAGGACCCCATCCATAGAATTGTTGCTGTTGTTAAGTGATATAAATCATTTCTGTTCATTGTTTGTTGCTGTTGTTATGTGTTGTGGAGTCGATTCTGACTCATAGTGACCCTGTACAGGGTTTCCGAGGCTGTAAATATGGGGTTTCCAAGGAGCAGCCGGTGAGTTTGAACCACTGTGAATAGGGTTTCCGAGGAGCAGCGAGTGAGTTGGAATGGACCTTGCAACCCAGTGCTTATCCTACAGCGCCACACTAGGGCTCCATAGGGACAACTTTCCTTCCTGTTTGGGCTCAAGAGCAACCAGGCTGTCCACCTAGTGGGATAGCTCAGACGCAAATCAGATCCAACCCCTCTTGTAGAGAGAGGATCTTGAAACTCACTAAGGACTGGAGTGGAGTGGATGCTGGCCACTCACAATGGACTTGGGCGGACAGACACCTCCAACCTGTATTATCACTCAGCTTCTCCATCTTCCTCAGAGCAATGTGTCTGTTCCAGCGTCGTTAACCTGTGCACCTTTTTTAACCTCTGCGCTACCTGCCCTTGACAGCTCTCACTTTTAACATCAGGAAGCGAGTTCTTTTCTTCTTTTATTTCAGGAAACTCTCTAACCTCTCTCCCACACAGCTCACAAGCCCCAGTTCTGCACCCATGCCAATGCAAATGTCAACAAATGTAGACTTGAGACAGGGGACCTCGAGCCTCTTGAACCCAGGAGTACATGCCTCCCTGTCTCCCTCACTCTACAGCTTCCTCACTGTGATACCCACACTCTCCCCCCACAGCCAGTGTCCAGTCCCCCAGGGCAGGGAGATTACGCCTTTGTATCCCCTATAACTGGAACTCCATCTGGCACACACCAGAAAACCAAGCGAAAAAAAACAAAATCCCACTGCCATGGGGTTGATTCCAACTCTTATACAAAACCCTATACAGAGTTTGTTGTTGTTGTTAAGTGTCATTGAGTTGGTTTAGACTCTGGTTTAGCCTAGAAAGGAAGGTTTGGTAAACTGAGCGTGCTTCCTGGTGTAGACTCAGCGTTGGTTTAGTAAGGCTTCTGAAGAGCAGATGGTGGGTTTGAACTACCGACCTTGTGGTTCAAACTGACCTTATGGTCAAGTGCTTATCCTACAGTGTCACACCAAGAGACTGCAAATCTTCACTGGAGGAGACAGCCTCATCTTTCTCCACTGGGATGGCTGGTGGGTTTGAACTGCCAACCTTGCAGTTGCTAGCCTGGCATCTAACCCACAGCGCCACCAGGGATCCCTGTTGCATGAAGGAGTGTCCATCAAGGCACAGGGGCTGAGAGGCCAAGCTGCCTTCAGCGTGCACAGCGTGGCGCTGTGGGGACTGGCCTGTACTAGCCTGGGGGCAGCAGCAGCAGTGGTACCAACGTTTACACGACACCTCTCTGACTGACCCAGGCTCTGATTCAACCCTGACAACAATCTGGGAGGTGGGACAAAACTCACAATCACAAGTCTTGTGATCAGTGAACCACTGCCTAGCCCCTGGCATGTTCCCACCTGCGACCTTGGTATTCTCATTGGTACCGTGGGACCGAGGCACTAAACTGAACACGGGTCTGCAGTGACGCCTTCTCATATCTGCTGCCACGTTGGTGTTCGGAAGCATTGAGGGGCTGTGAGGAGCTGAGCAGTCTGCTCACATAGCCAAGTCTAAAAAATCCAGGAAAACAAAACACTGTTTTTTCCTCCAGAAAATGCTGTTGTTTCACTGCTTTCAGACTTGTTTGTGTTGACCTGCTTCTACTTGGTTCTCACGATAAGTAGATGATCATCGTGCCTGACCCTAATATAGCCTTGCGTTTCTCATGCTTCCTACTCCCACACACGCGTTTTGGAACAAACTATCATGCAGACAGCTCCAGACTGTGGACGCCTCCCATCCAAATCGCTAATAAAGATGCCAAGTTGGTTCAACAAATGTCAGTGAGATTTCTGATGTCAGGGAGGCGGAAGGAGTTCTCATTCAATATTTGCATGTTGGATGCATTCGCTAATTAAATACCCAGAAAAACACGAATGTGCTCACAGTGACTCCCTCCAGCCATTGAGCTAGGAGAAGGCTACCCTATCCAGGCGAGCTGCCTCTGAAAACGTTGGTACCATCGGAAAAATGTTCACCAGAGTTCCAAGCCCTGCTCAGGAGTCAGGTGTCTTTCTGGCCCAGCCCTTGTTAGTGGGTCATGCCATAGAGATCTCTACACCCCATTAACAGCACCTTAATCTCAAGGATGAGGGAAATCTGCTACAAAAGACCTCTAACCTATTAAATAGCAAAGATGTCGCTTGGAGGACTAAGGGGGACCAGACCCAAGCCGTGGCATTTTCAACAACCACACATGCATGCAAACGTTGAACACTGAAAAAGGAAGACTGAAGAACTGATGCCTTTGTTGGCAAAGAACGTTACATATATACTATGGACTTCCAGAAGAATGAACATATCTGTCTGTCTTGGAAGAAGTACTGTCAACAAGCTCCTTAGAAGTGAGGATGGAGAGACGGTCTCACCTGTTTTGGATGTGTGACCAGGAGGGACCAGTTT
The DNA here is from genome assembly GCF_000296735.1 of Chrysochloris asiatica. NCBI lineage: Eukaryota > Metazoa > Chordata > Mammalia > Afrosoricida > Chrysochloridae > Chrysochloris > Chrysochloris asiatica. The sequence continues at coordinate 2,403,562 of NW_006408756.1, forward strand.
CTGGAGAAGAACATCGTGCTTGTAAAGCAGAGGGTCAGTGAAATAGAGGAAGACTGTTCATGAGGTGTAGTGGCTGCATCAACGGGCTACAACATAGGAAGCTTGGAGGGTGCTGGAAGAGGGGACAGGGTTTCTTTCTATTGTACACGGGGTCACTCACTGGAGTGGCAATCAATTCATTATCACATCATCTACCTCAAACAGTAACCCCCAGCCCCATGACTTAGAAATGAAAGTTCTTACTTGGCTTGGAGCCTCACACCTAGTCTGTAATTACAGGTAAGCTGCTCTGCTTATGTTTCTATTAATCATGCATTTCTGGACAAGTCATGGGAATCCCTAGATGGTGCATGATGAATGAGCTCAGCTGCTCACCATAAAGTTGGAAGTTCTAATTTAGCAGAGGTGCCTCGAAAGAAAGGCCTGGAGATTGACTTCAGAAAACCACTGAAAACCCTGAGGATTGCTGTTCTACCCTAAAACACCCAGACTAAACTCAGCTGATAACTAAAAGGCTGGAGGTTCAAGTCCATCCGGAACTTGGAACAAAGTCCTGGGAATCGACTTCTGAGAGGTGACAGACTTGAAAACCCTGTGGAACACAGTTTTACTGTGACTCACACGGGGCTGCCAGGAGATTGAGCTGGCTCGACAGCAGCCAGCCGTGGGCTCGTGGATCCGTGTCAGCTTCAGGTGACGCTGGTTCTGGTCACAAGGATGCTAGGACCCATTACTATCTCTCATCTTATGCAGGAGGAAAGGCAGCCTCAGAGAGAAGAAGCTCAACAATACACGATGAGGACCCGGGCAGCCACCTCTTCATGCTCGTGGCTCCTGGGCCTTGGCTTCCCAAGGACAGTGGTCCTCCACTTTCTCATTTTAGAGTCTCAGTACATTTTTATTTTCTGCAAAACTCCTTTATGCTCAATGATTCGTTCTTTTTCTTCACAGATGATGGTTGGTCCCCCGGGGCTATGTGGAGGTACAGCAGACCCTCCCCAAAGATTGGCAGTGATGCTGAAATATAGAGAAGACAGTGACTGCACTCCTAAAGAGTCTAGAGGCTCTCCTATGCGGCTTAATGACTGTGCAATGTTTCTAGGTCTCCGATTTGTGCTTGAAATGGTTTCCATTGTAATGGTATTCCTAAAAGCTTTGATGGAAGGTGTAAGCAATAAAGACAAGACGCATGTGAGAGGTCCCTGGTGGGGCAGAGCAGTAAGAAGAAAGGTGACAGGGAGAACCAGGTGTCTGGTCCACCCAGGAGAGGAGCTGATTCTACCCCAAGTGCCTGAGGACAGACAGCTTGTGTGGTCAGCCTCTGACACTCACGGGGGATCTGTGTTCGCTGTGCAGCAGTGGAGCTCCCTGCCCCCAGCACCTCTAGAACCCCAAGTTGTCCAGTGAGGAGGTGCCCACATGAAGTGGTGGCTGCTGGTAGCTGTTGCGTCCTTGTCCCATGCATAGTGGAATTAAATGTTACCTTACCCAGGATCAGACTGTTGTGAACCAGGGCATCTTCCTTGACAGATTGTCATAAATTGATGACCAGTTCTTTTTTCTTACTCCATCTTACTCTGGAAGTCCCACTGAAGGGGAGAACAGGTTTTGTAAGGCTGAATACTTTCACCCTTTGCTTTCTGTGAGCTCATTTCTGTATGCTAAATCACTCTCATGTAACTACTGCTGGGGTGGTCTTGGGAGTCTGAAATCATGGTATGTGGCCACTTTTGTTCACCATAGTCATAAGACCGCTACCTCCGACTGGTGGGGTACGGAAGATTGACGCATTCTGCCTCGTCTGTAAGTCTCCCCAGTAAACTCCTTTGCTGCCACCCCGGAACTGCTTGCTTTTTTCTGCAGTCTCATGGCATCTTCTGTATGTGGAGACAGCTTCTGAATGACTGGTCCATAAAGCAGCACCCATTGACACCTGCTCAGCACCCTAACAACACACATGTCCCCACTGACAGATGGGTAGTGGTCACACATGAAGTGCACTGGCTGGGAACCGAACCTGGGTCATCGACATGAAAGGTGAGAACGCTACCACTGGGCAGGTGTGTGCGAGTGTTTCACAGACACAACGTTACTCAGTCCTCACGTGGACTTAGCAGGGAGATGCTTCAATCTCATTTTCCAGAGCAATGTTCATAACCAGCCTGCACATTCATAACTCAAGCGTCCACCTAACTCTGGTCTCACAGGACATGGCCCCACCACACTTGAATCTTTACATGGATTTCTAGGTTGGTCTTCGTAGCCAGGTCCCAAGAGTGGCTTCCTGTACCATGTGCAGAGGATGCTGTCTGTCAGTACCCTAGTGCAGCCACAGCTGAAAGGGAGTGGGGGTGGGGGATGGGGTCTTTAACAACCTGAAATCTATTCTCACATGGTTTAGGAGGCTCCAAGTCTGAACTCAGACTGTCAGCTCTTGTTAAGTGCCCTCAAGTAAGTTCCAACTCAGAGCAACCCTGTACAGGGTTTCCTTCCAACCAGCTGCTTGTAGGTTTTAACCACCAACCCTGTGATTAACAGTCCAGTGCTTATCCCACAAGGCACACTAGGCCTCATGTGTCAGCTTTAAGGGAGGCTTTCTCTCTCTGTCAGCTCTGGGGAAGGTCCTTGTCTCCTTTCAACACTTGTGGACGTGACATCCCGTGGGGATCACCGTGTGTCCTCGCCTAGGCTTCCTCTGGGTCTTAGCATGGGGACCTTGGGTCCAAAGCCCATGTTCTGACCCTGCTCTTCTTTCGTGTTGGTGGGAGGTCCCCCTTGTTCCCCGTTTTCATGCTTTTATGTCTCAACAGAGATTGATGCAGGATACAACTTAATCCTGTGGACTGTATCCAGCCTCGTTAACACCATGTGGTAGTTTCCGACTATATGACTCTGCATAGGGTTTCTGAGGTTGTAAGTCTTTACAGAAGCAGAAATTCTCATCCTTTTCCCTCCGAGCGGCTGGTAGATTTGAACTTCTGACCTTGCATTTATCAACCCAATGCGTAAACCCACTGTGCTACCAGGGCACCTTCAATAACATCACAGTGGTGAGTATTTACAGCCCATCAGGAAATTACATCACACTGGGAGTCATGGCCTTGCCTAGTTGACACGTATGGTTTGGGGACACAATTCAGTACGAGGCAAGAAGCATGGGGACTTCCCGTCTCTCACTGGCTTGCTGGGTCATGGCTGGTCTTGGGTGGGTGTGACCTGAGCCCCTTCTGTTTGAAATCTAGTTATCCAAGGAATCTCTCTCCTGGACGCCTCATAGAACTTTAGACAGCTAACTCACAGTGCTGTCCAGGGCTGACTGTCCGGGGCTCTCTTCCTTAGCGGGATGGCCTGAGACAGTGATACCCTAAAGTTTCTTCTGTACACAGGTGAACAGATAGAGTGTGGCGGTTCATCAGACCCAACACGAAGGCCTTTTGGAAGCCTCTCCCACCACCTCTGTATTTTGTAATGGAGGTAATGGGGTTTCCCAGTCACACATCTCCTTTTCTTTGTTTTTCAGACTTAATTCATGCACCTTATTTTTCTTGCATTAAAGCTCGAGCTGGTTCCTCTGCAGGTAGAACCAGGTCTTTACGAGATGGTCGGTGAATGCCTGCTAAGAGACAGGTGGGCATGGTCTCTCTGTAGAGGGCCAAGGTGAGGACATTGGAGGTGGCCTTGGCCAGACTGTGCAGGGTGGTGGTGTAGCCCCCGGCTGAGGAGGGCCAGTTGTCAACACGGGTCATTATCACAGCTCCTCTCCTTGGAGCTGCAGTGGCCAGTCACCTGGGAGGACACAGAGACCCTGGATGTCCATGCCTCACCGCTGGCACTTTGCTCCCACTACAGGTTTACAGGGGCCGTGTAGGGCTTGCTGAGTTCATTCTCCTTGGCCACCTCCTTGGTAATGTCCAGACCTACCCACATGGCCTTTGTAGGTCGGCTTCTGGACTGACAGCTTTGATTTTCAAAACACCACATCCTGTAAGCACATCTCCTTTTGTGGCTCCGACATTGTTGCCTCGCAGTCAGCCACAGGCCCTTGAGGATTGTCGGCCCCTCAGCGAGACGACCTTTATGGATCAACACAAACTGACATAGCAGAACCTCAGCGCATGCTTTGAAACGTGGCAGGAGCGCGAACCTTCATGGGGAGCCAGTTAAAATAAGGATAGGTCCCCTGCTTCATCTGTTTTTATTTTTAAACGAAACACCTTTGTATGTCAGGGCTTGTTAGGAAGCAGTACATGCACACTTCATTTCAAAAAAGGCTTTTGTCTGTGGCAAATTAAGTGAAATAAAACTAACAAATACAATACCAACAGTCTGAATTAAATAGACAAGCCACCCACCTCTCAACAGCTGCATTTTACTTCCAGGAAGGACCTCGAACTATAACCACCGTTACCAGCCCCCGGTGGTTTAGTGTCTAGCTCTTGGCAGCTGCCACTTTTGGGCGCTGTCTTTCTGCTGACTTGTGGCAGCTGGACTGGCAGATGTGACCATCAGCAACTTCCTTACTCTGATGGACTGCTTGGTATTTTAGGCAAATTAACCTGTCGGCCATGCGCTAGTGCGGCGCAGTGCACAGATGGAAATACGAACTTGGGGCCAGCTCTGCAATTAGCTGGACCGTTTCCAGGGACTAGTGAGCTCATGTTTGGGTGTTTCTCAGTGGTAGAGTCACAGAGCCTCGAGTGACATCAGCACAAGGAGCTGATTTCTGGGTCCCACGGACACCTCAGGACCTTATCTGGCATCGAGAGCTGTTAGAAATGGTTGTTCTTGAATTTAAACTCTACCTGATGGTGGGTGCATGACAGAAATCTGCATGCACAACATGACCTTTGCTAAAGAAATATTGACAGAGCTGTTTTAAGGGTGTCACTAGGACAAATATTAACAGTATGGTCAAAACAGAGACAGATGTGAGGGCTCCTGGGGCACCTGACACATGCATATTGAACAGAGGGGTCTCCACCACCCCCAGAAGTGAGGGTATGCCTCCCCACACAGAAGGCCACTCACTCATCCTCCCAGAACACACTGGAGAAGGTCCAGGAGGTGGGCTTGAAGTTGGCGTCTGGTAAACCAGGGAGGCGGTTTCAGTTCTATATCTGATTCTTGTTACAACACAGAAGACCGGGGCTGCCAACAGTCAAACAAGCAAACATCACTCCCTAGGGAGCCTGGAGGGAACTGAAGGAAGCTTATTTTGAGAAAATGGACTAAAATAAATAACCTAGACATCTTTGTTAATGAATTATGGAACATGTTGGTAAATAGCAATTGTCACCTCTGTTCTTGCTCCATCTTGTATGTGGTAGAGATTTATACAACTATCTACCTACAGTGTTTATCTATAATCCATCCATCCAGTCTTTCAATCCATCCATCCATCCATTGATGCATCTGCCCATCCATCCATCCATCCATGCACCCATCCGCCCATCTGTCCACCTGTCCATCCGTTGTCTATCTATCTATCTATCTATCTATCTATCTATCTATCTATCTATCTATCTATCATCTATCTATCTATCTATCTATCTATCT
>NW_006408756.1:2409217-2416554 GCF_000296735.1 Chrysochloris asiatica
ATCTATCTATCTATCTCTGTAGTCTTTCAATCCATTTACCCCTCTACCCATCCATATGCCCATTTAGCTAGATCCTTTCATGGTACCATGACATAAGACTTCATACACCCATGCACATAGGGAACCCTCGTCACCTTCCTTTCTGAGTTGGTTCAGCCACAACGATGCCCCAGACAGAAGAGCGTCTGAAGTCACCAGCTGAAGTTCCCTTCAATGAAGGCATCCCAGCAGCCCTGGGTGTTGAAGCCACGGCTGGCCGGGACTGCCACTGTTACCTCCACCGCTAGCCCACATGCCCTTGCCCACCCCCCCATCACTGCCAGCACTGTCCAGCAGTGTACCCTGCCAAACGTCAGCCTTGCTGTAGGCTGTGTGAGGAGAGCGTCTACAGCCCCCGGTGGGGAGCCCCATCATCCAGCAATATTCTGGTATGTGGTACAGATTGCAACTACATGACCTTCCAGAGGGAACCCTAATGCTGGACTCTGTGTCCTCGGGGCTGTGGCTAGAATGGCCCTGAGCCAGCTGACCTGGATTCAAGCAGAGCTCCTGATGAGCAAAGTGCTCACCCCAACAGAGAAAGGCCATCCTCATTGAGCCAGCTATGTGGTCAGCTCAGAGGGACAGCCACCACTTGGCTTTAGGAATGGCTTTGAGAGGAGAAAAGAACCATTTGGGTTGTTTTATTTTGAATAGAGTCTCTGGATACAACTTCCAGAAATCATTTCATTGATGGGCGTCTTCCTAGTTCTGGGGAGACCAAATGACAGACCACGATGTGCACAAGGAGAGGGGAATGGAGGGGCAGGAGGCCCAGAGGACAGGAAGGGCAGACTCCTTGCTCATCCTGCATGTCTGATCTAGGGGCAGAGCCAGCAGGCTGATCCACATTTATCTCCCAGTATGGACGTCACAGACAGACTTACTTGTGCTTGCTTACAAATTAACATGTTTGATGATCTCTGATGTGGTGGAAAATGTGGGTGTGCTCACTAGGGATGAGTAAGTAAGCACAATGCTCACTTTGCTTACTGGGTTGCTTCTCTGCCCCTGTCAGGGTTGTGAACAGAGGCTTGGATTCTGCAGGAATCGGTGGGGTTGGGAAGGAAACATGCCAGTCCTACCTAGAAGCAGAATCTTGGATGTGGTGAAGGAATGAAGATTGGTACAAGCAGGCATGTGTTAGCCTTGATCACTGAGTCACAGGTGGGTGGAAGAGGGATGACAGCCTGCTACCTACGGCTGGAGCATAGGCTCTTCCTCCAGCAGTCTCCAATAGTACATCCACAGCTCTGGAACCTTCTGTGGCTCCCCAAGTCAGAACACCCCTCCTTATTGTCCTTATGATGGTCCTAAATCTAGAAGACACAGCTGCCTCATTTTCACACACTGATCTAGAAATTGTTGCTTCTGCTAACCCTCACGTCCCCACACTGGTCATCACACTGTCTGCTGGGAGGAGGCGAGCTTGCTGGGTAGGAGCTGTATTTAGTTTGTCTGAAGATGGAGAAACTTCAGTCCCGTGTTTGGCTCTTCCCACTGGCCAGGGCCCTTATACAAATGTGCAGTGCTCTGCCGAGGGGCTCGTCCCCACTCCAACACCAGGCTGCCCAGAGGGACCCCAGCCCCCGCATGCACCCCAGCAAGGGCTTGTTCACAGCTCTCTTCCCCCCTACAAACTGGCTAGACTGGCCCTCATTCCTATATGCTCCATGACATGAGCCCTAGTAATAAGTGCCCTTGGATGGCAGGCAGGCCATCCACCATGTGCCCAAGGATTCCCCTTCCAGGCAGATTAGACAAAACCAAAGCCAGGAGGGATCTGAAGCTTGGCAGCTAGGGGGGAGATCCCTAAGGGTCCGGACATCCCTGGAGGAGCTGGAAGACTGGTTTGAAGAAGACCCAGCAACACATAGCTTTTAATTCCTGAGATGTGTGTTCTTTGTACTGATTGACCAATCCTGGGAGTTACCCATGGACATGTTTTTTTCACTCTGAGAAACAGGACATCTCAGGGCCCCTTGAAGGGGTTACTGGCAGGCACTGTTCCGATCAGAGGAGACCCTAGGGATGTACACGTGCCAAGCTGCTCACCAAGAGACTGGAGATTCGAGTCTCTCTAGAAATGCCTCAGAAGAAATGCCTGGCAATCCACTTCTGAAAAGCCAGCCACTGAAAACCCCGTGGGGCACAGCTCTGCTCAGACTCACACGAGCTCTCCACGAGTCACAGTTAATTCCGCGGCAGCTGACCTTGCCTGTCTCTCCAGCTGCTCCCGAAAAAGGGACAAAACCCTGTGCTATCGAGTGGAGCTCCATCCAACAGAGCAGGGGTGAGGGTGTGAGGTTTCTCAGAGGCGTGAAGTCTCAGTCTCTAAACTGTAAATGTCCTGAGAGAAATGTGCGGAGCCCAGATTACCACCGTTTTGGGGTGTACTCCATGGGAGGAGGAGCAAGGGGTCCTGATGTTATGGTGGAAGGAGAGCCGTCCTAACAGCACCAGCCCTGAACTGCTCACCGCATAGTGGTCGTCACACCTCCCGTCCCATGCCATCTCTGAGACGTATCCACAGACCCACCCGATGTCCCACGTGTGGCTGCCACACATGCTCATTGGAGCCCTCACTCCATGACAGGTAGGTCTCTTCTCTGAAGTGGAGAAATGGGAACTGGAACCCAAGCAAAAGCACGCTTGTGGGTCTCCAGAGAATGTTAACGCAGAGAGCCCCATGAGGTGGAGTGAAATTGCTCCCGGGGGCTTTCCTGGTGGCATTTTTCATCTGTCAGTTTGTCTAATGCCCTGTGGCTGGTGTGTTGCCGTGATCTGGAAGCTGTAACCCTCACCCACAGTGAACAGGTTTCAGCCCTGTGACCTGGTGAGGCGCTGTAGCATCAACATTGGACTGCTAGTTGCAAGGTCAGCAGTTCAAACCCACTAACTGCTCCTCAGAAACCCTATACAGGGTCGCTATGAGTTGAAACTGGCTTGATGGCATGAAGAAGGAAAGAAGATGAAGAAGAAGTGTAAGAAGGAGGAGGACCTGGAAATCTACTTAAGGAACAACTGAGCCTGAAAACGGCGGGGTGTAGGGAAATGAGCCCCTCATGTTGGAAGACACTCACACATAGGAGCAGTATGAGGATGGTGCTGGATGGGACAGTGCTTCCTGCTGCTGGGAACTGACTTGGTGACACCTGACAACAAACACCGATCCTTGTATAGAGCTGATTGCCAGATCTTGCCAGGAGAGCCACAGGGTTGGTTTAAACTGCTGACCTCTTGGTGAGAAGCTGTATCTAAACGGTGTGCACCATTATGGATCTAAATATGGACCACTTCCTGGTCACCGTCTCTTCCCTCCAAGGGGCCTCATTCTGAAATGACTCCCCAGAAGACAAAGGCACCCTATTCCACTTTCTGCAGGGACGGCACTCGGTCCTCCTCCCAAATGGGCCGCCTCAGGGGTGTGTCTGTCCCCCCCACAGGACAATGAACGTGACATGAGGCATTCCCGAGTTCTGGGGGCTCCCCTCTCCAGCTCCTCCCAGGTACACATGGGGGAGACTTTGTGGGTCAGGGCCCTCTCCAGCTCCTCCCAGGTACGCATGGGGGAGACTTTGTGGGTCAGGGCCCTCTCCAGCTCCTCCCAGGTACACATGGGGGAGACTTGGTGGGTCAGGGGTCCTGACTCATGCAGCGGTCACTGCATGTTCCCACCCAGGAGGAGGAGAGACAAGATGCGGGTAGCACATAGTCATTTGGTGGGAGCTCCAGATGGACAGCTCAACCTTGATGGGTGATGTGGTCTCCACCATTCCAGGGCCCAGTTGTTCAGTGAGATAAGATCCTGACATCCCCTAATCCATCCAGGGGGACCGAGATGATGTCAGGAGGCCCCCACCCTAGCTACACCCACCCTCACAACTAGCTCAATCACAACAATGGAGATACCAGTTGTTCTCATTTTCACACTTTCTAGCAGCCAGTGGAGTCCTGGTGTGGCACTGTAGGATAAGCACTGGGCTGCAAGGTCGGTTTGAACCACAAGTTTGTCAGTTCAAACCTACCAGCCGCTCCTCAGAAACCCTATACCGGGTCGCTATGGGTCAGAACCGATGTGACGGCACCTAACAACATCAACAACCGAAACTATTGCTTCTGCTAACCCTCACATCCCTGCATGAACAACTCCAGCGTCTGCTGGGAGGCTGGGCAGGATATGTACTTTCCCCTGTGACTAAGAGACTAGGAAACGCCCCTGCAGGACTCCTCTGTTGAATTGTTTATTTAGAACAAAGGCTCCCTACCACACGGTGTCGGTGTCCATTAATCTGTTTCCCCTTAAGAAATATTAATGCTGGAGGCTGGGAAGTTCAGGAATAGCTGCCCTGGAGCACTCTGAGGCTTAAGTGATTAGAAACGTTTTTCCTCATGGAAAGCCACTCACTTAAACAACGAAAACTTGCAGAATATGTGAATCAGTTACAATGGTTTGGTATTCCAAATGGCAGAGAAGGGGCTGCTCCAGGGAGGATCTCTCCTGGAGGGGGAGGGGCAAAGTGTCCTCAGAGTGAGGAGCACTCACAGTTCCCCAATTTGTTCTCTAGAGAGAGAGGGACGAAGTAGGGGCAAATGGTGAACACACTACACTGCTGACCCAAAAGTTGGAAGTTCAAATCCATCCAGAGGCCTCACAGAATAAAAGCTTGATGATCTGTGTCTGAAAAATCAGCCATTGAGAACACTGTGGAGTCTAGCTGTATCCAACACATGAGGTCACCATGAATAGAGGTGGTTATTGCTCAGAGTGCCACTCCATGGGAGAAAGATGAGGCTTTCTACTCCTGTATAGATTTACACCCTCGGAAACCCTGTACAGGGTCGCTATGGGTCGTAACCAACTCGATGGCACTTAACAATAACAACTTAACAATTGCTCAGAGTGAGGGCTGAGCAGATGGCCCCTGACCCAGTTTCTGGGACATCTAGTAAGATGGATTTGAGAAACTGGGGTTCATTTCTCCCCACCCACCTCACTGTCATAGAGTCAGTTCCAAGTCATAGCGACCCCGTACAGGGTTTCTGAGGTTGCAAATCTTAATGGGAGTAGACAGCCTCATCCTTCTCCCAGCTCTGCTGTTGTTGGTAAGTACCATGAACTCAGTTCCAACTCAGTGACCCCGTATAGGGGTTCTGAGGAGCAGCTGGTGGGTTTGAACTGCTTACCTTGTGGTTTCCAGCCCAGTGCTAATCCTATGGATCTAGTGTGGCGCTGTAGGAAAGCAAGAGGCTTTTATTTCGCTTGTTGTATGTGCCCCTTCCAGCTGCCGTTCCCACTCAGTGTTCATGGATGGCGGTGGAAGGATGAAGCAGCTGTGCTGGGATGTGGTCACTGCAGGGACATCTGAGTTGTGTCTACTTGGGGACTCCTCTTGGGATGCCCTGATCTGAGCTCTGAACGTGCCAACACTGACCTGCTGGTTGCTTCTCAGAGAGCACCGGGGTGGGCACAGGAACAGGGTGAATCTTGGGGCCCCAGCTGAAAGAGTTGATATTATTTGGTTCTGTAGATTCTGACTCAGTGAGCCCATGTGACAGAGAAGAACTACCCTATAGAGTTTCCTAGGCTGCCATCTTTATGGGAGCAGATCAATGGAGTTATTGCGTGGATTTGAACTGCTGACCATTTGGTTAGAAGCCAAGCACTTAACTGGTTGTGCCACCACGGCCCCTGAAGAAGGTAGAGGTGGCCAACATTTACCGTGTACAGCCTTCCTTCCTTCTTGTCAATTGTTTGGAATTAATTATGTCCCTGGAGGGTTAGCGATTCAGTTCCCTGGATTTATTTTCTTTTTTAAAGCCTTAAAAATTTTTTTTTTTAGTACTGCATCCTGGATTCTGCTCAAAGATGGACAGTTTATAAATGACTATTACTAACACCAACACAGAGGCGATGAAATGAAATATATGCTCAGTGTGGAGGAGAGCATGTGTCTGGGGAAACATCCTGAGGTGACAATATTGGTATCTTGCTCTTGAGGCGGCTTCTGCTGACGGGCACACGCAAATGGTGCTGGGTCAGATGCACCGGGAGGGGTCAGTCTGGGTTCTGGAATGACGTCCATACGTGGCTCCGTCTCGCTAAGCTGGAGTCTCGCTAAGCTGGAGTCTCTCGAAGTCAGAGTCTAAAACTACTCCCGAGGTGAGCTTGTGTTTGGAGCATGTGGGCACAGACTGGGGGTTGTAGGAAGGAGGCCAGGAGTGAGAAATGCAGACAAAGATAGAAGGGAGCCAGAGAAAGAAAAGACCCCCCCACACACACCTCTTTTCTTTTAAAGGAAGTGACTGGTGAGAAGAGCTGAACGAAGAACCTCCTCAAAGCCTCAAAGTTAGGGCGTGAGCAGTCCTTCTCCCTGGACATGAGGGAACCTCAGATTCAGGGGTTCATTTGCTCATCTGGGGGTTGACTAGCATTCACAGTTAGTTTCTGCTGTGTATGTTCCAGGGGCCACTGAAGAGTGGGAGCTAGAGAGAAGAGATGGTTAGGGAACCGTGGGACATGGAGTCCAGGGGCAGTCCCATGTGTGTGACCCCTACCTCACACCAACACAGTCCTACCTCACACTGATACAGGCACCATTGGGAAGTGGAGTCCGGCAGCAGTCCCATGTGTGTGACCCCGACCTCACACTGACACAGGAACCACTGGGAAGTACAGTCCGAGGGCAGTCCCAATGCAGGAGCAGAGTCTGTGCAGATTACAGACTCACCTGCAACACATGAAGCTGTAATAGCAACAGAAAATGAAGGATGCATGTTTGCACCTTAGGGGCAGGGAGAAGATCTTTAAACAGGACCCAAGAGTCTAAACCCTGAGAAGAAACGGGTCTTACTATATCAGAATGAAAGATTTATGCCCTTGGTTGTGCCATGGTTTAAGTGCTTGACTGTTAACTAAAAGTCTAGGTCAGGGGTGGGAAACGCTGGACCCAGTGATATCATTTGGCCTGCTCCTGCCAAGGCAACTGCAGTTCCAGCCATCACATTAGGGGTGAGTTAATTAAATGCTAGACCAAATACAGCAGGTTAATTGTTAAGTTGATAATTTTGTATAGCCTGTGGATGATGTTATAAATTTTGGCTGAAAAAAAGATTTCCCACCCATGGCCTAGGTGGTGGTCTTTCTTTGAGGAGAAAGACCTGGAGATCTGCCCTGGTAAACATGACAGCCAAGCAAACCCCATGGGACAGTTCTACTCTGCTATGTGGGGCTGCTACGAGTCAGACTCGACTCGATGGCAGTGGGTTTGACTTGGTCTTTGTTGATGTGCATACGG
>NW_006408756.1:2420056-2420609 GCF_000296735.1 Chrysochloris asiatica
TTTAGCAAAACTTTACTCACATGGGATATCAAAGAGATTGTCCAATGATTTCTGCATTCCGTTGGGTCACCTCTCTTTGGAATGGGCACAAATATAGATCTCTTCCAATCAGTCAGCCAAATAGTTGTCTTCCAAATTTCTTGGAAGAGATGAGTGAGTGCCTCTTGTGCCGCCTCACTTTCTTGAAAGATTTCAATTTTGTTCCATCAATTCCTGGTGCCTTGTTCTTTGACAATTCCTTCAATGCACCTTGGACTTGCTCCTTCAGTATCACTGGTTCTGGATCATATGCTAACTCTTGAAATGGTTGAACATCAACCATTTCCTTTTGGTACAGTGACTCTGTGTATTTCTTCTATCTTCTTTTGATGCTTTCTGCATCATTCAATAATTTGCCCAGAGAATCTTTCAATAATGAAAGCTGAGGCTTGAATTTTTTCTTCAATTCCCGCAGCTTAAGAAATGCTGAGCATGTTCTTCCCTTTTGGTTTTCTGATTCCAGATCTTTGCACATTTTGTTGTAATATTTGGCTTTATCTTCTTGAGCTGATCT
>NW_006408756.1:2420709-2431569 GCF_000296735.1 Chrysochloris asiatica
GCACTGGGGTCCCCTAGGAACATGGTGTGGTGCTGTTGGAGACGCACTGGACTGCTAACCGCAAGTTCTGTGGTTCAAAGCTACTCTGCAGGAGGAAGATGAGGCTTTCTGCTCCAATAGAGATTTACAGCCTCGCAAACCCTACACAGAGTCGCTGAGTCAGAACCAACAGCAACAACATAAGGAACTCCGGTGGCACGGTGGCTCAGTGCTTGACTGCTAACTGAAAGGTCGGAAGTTTGAATCCACCAGTGGCTCTGTGGGAGACAGACTTGACAAGCTGCTCCCACAGAAATTACAGCCAAGGAAACCTCATGGAGCGGTTCTACTCTGCCACATGGGGCTGCTACAACGGTCCCCAACAGCAAAATCTGTATGTGAAGAAATGGACCAATCAGTATCGGACGGGAGAGTTTCCATTCTTGCAGAGCCAACGCGCATAGTAACCAAGAAATACTTGTAAAACCTCAGGAAAAGAAAAGAAAAAAAAAACAGAGGATATGAATAGCGAGTTCATAGAGGGATTAACTGAAATGGTAACAAGTTTATGAAACGATGTGGAATCAGAGAAGTGCCCATGAAAGTAAAAAACCACCTTCTGACTCTCAATTAGAGGAAATGATGAGGTGGCTGAGCCTGCTCAGGGATTGCTAGGTTCTCGCTGGGCTGTAAAAGGACAGGAAATTCTCTATTCTGGGGTGGTGCTGTGGGTTAATGCACTGGACTGACTGCAAAGTTGGTTTGAACCACGAGGTTGACGGTATGAGTTCACCATTCGCTCTTGGGAAACCCTATGCAGGGTCACTATGGGTTGGAATCGCCTCGATGGTACTTATCAGCAACACCATTCCTCATACAAATCTCTGCAAGCTGACCTCTGGTCTAAAGGAAAACCTGACCAGGAGCAAAGCAGGCTCCAAGGGCAAATGGCTCTGGTTATGACAAGGCTGTTACCAAAGATGGTGGATCCTTGGCCTGGGCTTGGTGACAAGGGTTCCGATTCATCTTGGACCCTCATGGATCCTCTCACAAGGCCAAGTGTTGAAAAACCACCTTGACGTGAAAGAAAAACTGTGGTAGGTTTTTCATACCATGTGATTGCATCACCCCCAGTGTGGCGGCTGCTAAACCCCTTTTCACTGACATTCTAGGCTTTAGTTCCTCTTTTAAGAAGACTATGAGAAAAATAATTCATGAGAAAATCATTAATAATGGATGTGAGGTATCAAACATAGTTCTAAAATGGCATTATTATTATTTTTTTTCTTCTTAAATGGGAGAAAAAAGCTTTTTGGATATTTAAAACAAAAAAACATCTTTTTAGCAGTTCATGGCATTAGTGCTTTTACGAAAGGGATAAAAAGCAAAGAAGAAAACAAAGGAAGTATCTTGTTCAGCACATCCTGAGGCCAGGAGAAAATTCTGCCTTCTGACATATATAGGTTAAAAATCCTTTTCAGTCAAAAATACAAGTAGCCTAGGATCCCACTTGTATGGGATATTTAGGCAAGTGTGAGCAGACCAAGTTTACCATGGCTATCAGGGACAGATGGTGGGGGGAGTCAGTTCTTAGGGGACACAGAGCTAGGCCCAGGGGGTGTAAAACTTTGGAAACAGACTGTAGAGATGGTTGGAACAAGAGAAACACAATGAATGTCGCTGAACTTTTGGTGTAAATGGTGTTGAAACAGCCAGCGTTTTGTTACACAATTAGAAAGAAGCAGAAAACCCACTTGGTCCTAAATCGAAGCGTCTGTTTTTCCATCCTATGTGTTTATTTGGCATCTAGACTCAGGTTGCAAAGGCAGATTCAAACACTGAGTTGTCTAGGGAAGACTGTGAAGGTCAACAGACCAGGAAGTGGACCGATGCCCAGGCCCGTAGCCGGGCCTCCAAGTTGCTTGTCAGACCACTGATCCATTTCCCTGGGTCAGGTACAGCCACCATTTCTGGAGAGGGCTGCTGCCTCTCCTACAGGCCGCTCGGCTGGAACCTGGGAGCCAATTTGGAGTTGATGGTTTCCTCTTAGGCCAGATCACAGGGGTCACTGAACACAAATACAATTAGAAATTCATTTTTTCTCTACTCTTAACATGCAGGTCTCAAATTAAGCAGACCCTGGGCAAATGTAAGACCAAAAGGATTGAACTGTCCCTGTCAGAAGTGAGTGGGAACATAACCCTGTCTCCACAGAAGGAACCCTTGAGGAACAGGGCTTTCTTCATTATGGTAAGGAGGGCATTTCCGTGTAGGGAGGGTCCTGAACCTAATCACTGCTGAGAGATGAAAGGAGCAGACAGACACACAGCAAACACAAGCAACCGAGGCACGCTGGGCTAAAGAAACTGGAAGAGATGAGGACCGTCCTCTGGAGCCCACAAAGAAAGAGCCATCCCCTAGAGCTAGTGCTCTGAACTCCAACTTCTAGGCTGCTGAACTGTGGGGGGAATTCATGTGTGTTCTTTGAAGCCCCCTTCCCCTTCTTGGGCCTCTCTGTTACAGTAGAACCAGGGAATGAAGACACAGGAAGTGGAGAATCATTGATTTTTCTCTCCGTTTCTGACTCCTTGTTAGTCAGAATCAGGTCAGGTACCTGGGGGATTGAGAGAAAAGCTGACCTCAGCGGTCACCCAGCACAGAGGTACATGTGAAATTGAGTCCAGCGATGGACGTAGCATCCCTTTGTTGTAAAGAGGTGGCTTTGGAGCCAGATGGTATACCTGTTACCAGGTGAGCATGGGTTCAAATACTGACTGCTGTGCGATTCTAGAGAAGGTTCTAAGCCTCTATGTGCTTCAGTCCCCTCACCTGTAAAATGGGTATAAAACGACCTCCATGGTATTGCTGAATGAATGATAGGAAGACACGTGGCTTTGGTAAATAAAAGTCATTGTTGTAATCATTGTCCTCTCTCTGATCCTTTCTCAGCTGAGCATCTTTCCTCATCCTGGACAGTGCACCTGGACACAGGAAGTGGACATAGTGGAAGTACTCGCTTCTCTGCTGTTCCTTCTCTCACCCACACCTTGGCCAGGGTCTGAACGTATGGATGCACACGGACCTGTGTGCTCTCTCACAGAGCCATTGGGGCCACCTTCTTGACAGGCTGGGGTCCCACCCCTGGAGAGTTACGTCTGGCAGGTGCTCAGCTCCTTCCTTGCTGCCTGGGTCTGCCCTGTCTGTGCCCCAGCTTCTCAGGCACTGTGCCCATTCCCCCTCCTCAGTATCAAGTGTCCACATTCAAGATGTTGTCAAACCAGATTTTGTGTTCAGAATCAGCTAAATGGCATTTGATTACTGCAGTAGAGGAAGGAAAAGGGGCTAAGGAGGAAAAGGAGGAGGAGAGAGAGGAAAGGAAGCATGTGTGTGTGAGAGAAACAGACAGACACAGATACATATGTACACACAGAAACAGAGAGAGCGGGAAGGAAGTATGCATGTGAGAGAGACAGACAGACAGACACAGGGACAGTGATGTAGACAGATGATAGGTATGAGGGAGCTTCAAAAAGCTGATGGAAAAATGGATTCAAAAGATAATGGAATGGAGCAGCTGGGGACTTTAGACCCAGAGAGGGAGAGGGGCTGTGTGCTGATGACCAGGGGCAGGCTTGTAGTGTATACCCTTTGGTTGGTGGATGATAGTTGGAGGGGATTGTAACCATGGCAATGAAACAATATACAATAGGATGAATGTAAAATCAATGTTCTCCCTTGTAAACTAGCACATAATTCACAATAAAACATAAAAAAAAAAAGATAATGGGATTTTCCATCAACTTTTAAAAATCCCTTCGTTGACGATAGGTAGATGATAGGTAGAGAGAGACAGAGGGACGTATACAGGGAAAGAGATGGACAGCAGGAGAAAGATGGAGCGAGAGCGAAAGAATCCACAGCCCCTAATATCCAACCAAGAGGCCCTGGTGATGCAGTGGTCAAGCACTTGGAGCGAACTGAAAAGGTGACAGTTTGAATCTAGCAGCTACTTGGCAGGAGAAAGATGGGGCTTTCTGCTTCTGTAAAGACGACCGCCTCGGAAACTGACTAGCAGTTCCATTCTGTCTTACTGGGTCGTTATGAGTCAGAATAGATTTCATGGCAATGGGTTTGGTTTCTGGTTTTAAAATCCATTGGCAGCAGGCTCTGTCCTTTCTCCACAATGTCACCCTTGCCCCCAAGGGCAGTCAACAAAAGTCACGTTCCCCAGGAGGTAGAGTCCCAGGCGACAGGAGTCATCACTTTGAATCACAGGTGCTCCGGCTCATGGAAGACCTGCAGGGTGACACCCTCCCAGCGTGCGGAGCCGCCTCTCCTGAGGAAAAGCCCATCTTAGACCCTGCCCACACCCAGACTTCCAGTACAAGTACTCTGGAAACTCAGTGGACTCCCACCAGCCTAACCCTTCTCTGCCTTTGCAGGTGTGAGACTTTCTCTCCCTCAAACTCCACCAGGCTGTCTGCCTGTTCATCCCCATATCTCCTGATGTGATGCCCAGAGTACCATCCACAGGGATGGAGGTGACCAGCCAGCAGTGTTGTGGGGGATTGTCTGTTCCCTGTGCTCTTCTGGGACCCACAGAGCTTCGGGGACTCACATGCCGAGGCATTCCCAGGTCAACTATGTGCAGCAAAGCAAGGTGTCATTGAGAACCGAGACCAACAGAGGTCCCTCCGAGGCTGGTGCTTTCACCTCCCTGCTCCTCCTGATCTCTGAGCAGAGACCCTTTTCTAGGAGATTTTAATTGCTGAAAACACTCTGAAAGCAGTCTCATTGTTCTTGGATGGTCTTCTGCCTCAGAATCTGTCAAAAGGAGAGGTCTCAGAAATCTCTCTCCGCTACCAAGTACCACGCTCTGGGTCCCCGGCCCTCATGTGATCACTTAAGTGGAACCAGGTATCAATGACTCATTGAAGATCAGCATCAGTGTCCAGAAAGGCTCATTAGGTGCAAGGACAGGCACTGAGGCTGCCACCAGGGCTGCAGCCCTACAAAGGTGCCTGAACCTCTCTAGACAATTGCTCTCTCAGAATTCTTCCTCCAGGGCTTAAACATATTCTGTTCCTGGCTCTGGACACAACGTTAATTGGGAGGAAAGCGATGACTCAGCACATTGGATGGAGAGTGGACTGTGTCTGAACAGTACCCTCCCCTGCTATGTGACAGAGACTTTGATAGCACATGGGGTGAGGTGGGGGGGCACGTGAGCTGACGGTAGAATCTTGCTGTGATGTAGAGAGAGGGATCCACCGTGTGTGCACGCACACACAGGCACATATGTGCACACAGATGTGGGTGAGTGTGCAGTGCAGGTGTATATGTGCACATGGGTATGGATGTCACATGTGTATATGTGCACATAGATATGATTGTGCATGCGCACATGTAGGTACACATGTGCACACAGATGTGGGTGAGTGTGCAGTGCAGGTGTATATGTGCGCATGGGTATGGATGTCGCATGTGTATATGTGCACATAGATATGATTGTGCATGCGCACATGTAGGTACACATGTGCACACAGATGTGGATTGTGCATGTGTGTGTATGTAGCCATACATGCAAACACAGATGTGTATGTGTAGCCACACACAGGTACACATGTGCACACAGTGTGCATGCAGGTGTATATGTTCACATGGATTTGGCTTTGCTGTGTGTAGGTGTGTACACATGGTTGTACACACATGTACATAGATGTGGAGGTGTGGGTGAGTGCATATACAGATATACCTGTGCACACAGATGTGAGTGCATGTGTGTCCACATACATGTGTATACCACACATGGACGGGCTTGTGCATATGCAGACACACATGTGCACACAGATGTGAGTACGTGTATATTCACATGCATATGTGTGATGCACATGGATGTGTGTGCATGCATGCACACATATGCACATGGTTGTGAGTGCATGCATGTTCACATGTGTATATACATAGCCCATGGATGTGCTTGTGCATGTGTGCACACATGGTATCACACATGTGCACACAGATGTGGGTGCATGCACACGTGTGCATGCACATGCAGGGTTTGTGTGCTCTGTGGGTTCCCCAATGATTTTCTGTACGTAGTTGAGAGAAAGACGAGGGTGTCTGCTCCTTGAAAGATTTACATACAGTCTCAGCAATCCCATATGGGGTCACTATGAGTTGGAACTGACGGAAAGGAAGGGGTTTGGTTTTTTGGCGTTAGTTTAAAGTTGGTTGCCCACATGGATGTGTGTTCACTGCTGTTCCCAGCTGTCACAGAGGGCTCTGTCCTTGCTGTCAGCCTCAGTGCACCGTGGGCTAAGAAAGCAGAGTTCAAGGAGACACAAACCACCAAAGTGCAGAGCAGGATCTGGGCTGGAGACAGAGTCCCCAAGTGGTGCAAGGCCAGCTGCTGCCAGACAGGCAGGAGAAGGGTATCTTTGCCCCTGACCTACAGCTTCTCAAGGAGATCGCGGAAGTGCATGCGGGTTTCCACAGCAGCACCGACTGTGCAACAGCTCCAAGGCCACAAGACACCAGGAAAGCTGCTGCTGACAGTGTAAATGAAGTAGGAGCTCACCAGAGAGCAAGAAAGGTGACAATGAGGACAGGTTCATGAGGTTAGGTTACAATGACAAAAATAGTTGTCTCTGGTGGAGCGCTGACTGTGTGGGAAGCCCGGAACATGGGAGGTGTTCCGGGCCTTTCTGCCTCGGATGCATAGGGATTCTGAGGTGGTAATGCCACCATCTTTCTTCCTTCAGAGATGGCCAACCTGAGGCTCTGAGATGTACAGTGATTTGCCCAAGGAAGGTGATCATCCAGCTCCAGAGTCCGGATCCTACACCACGGGCCTGCACCTCAGGATCCATATCCAGTTTCTGGGAGTCGGCCCTGCTGCCCTCTTCCACCCAGACATTTCTTCTCACAAGTTCAGTGACAGATGCCCCACAGCAACCCCGCAGCTTCTCGGCCGGCCAAGGTTGGGGAAGCTGGGCTGTATCCTCTCATCTCGCCTGATCTTATTCTCAACAGCATTCACGGAGCGGGCTGGCTGTCGGAACATCTCCGGATGTCCCCACAGTCTATTCAGGTAGAAAGCAGTACACGGAAATGATAATAAACCCTTCAGACTCCTCCAGTCATTAAAACCGTGTACCTGTCACTTCCACTCCAGAAGCAGCGGCTTTGTGGCCTGCGGTTGCTTCTGTGTGCAGCGTGGTGAGGGAGCTGACTGTCAGCTTCAGTCAGGATGGGGAAGGGGCACTGTGAGTGAGGGGAGGAGGCACACTGTGGAGAAGAGGTGTTGCTGCAGGTACACAGAACCTTGCGTTAGGACGTGCACACGCCGGGGTCTGCGTGCACACGCTGGGGTCTGCAGTCTTACAAGGACGTGTGCTGGCAGTAACTACTAGAAGGCCACCCTGTCGCCTGGGACTGTCCTGATTGGAATCTGAGCAGTCCCCTGCCATCCAGTGCTGTGTTCTTAGCCTGTCAGGGAGGACAGTGGCTCTGGGCACAATGGAGAGTGGGAGGGAAGCTTGTGCCCAGGGTAGAGCACTGATGGGGCCCAACGGGGGTGTTCATACCACTGGAGAGAGAGGCTGGGGTGCCAGGCCTGACAGCTCTCTGCTGCAGAACCCCACCCCAGGAGACAGGGCACTTCATGGCTCCCCACCCCCGGACACAGCTGTCAGCCCTGCCTTCCTCGGAGACTCGCCCACAGACTGGGTATCTCAACCCTAAGCACACCTCATGTGCAGCAGCCAACATGGTTCTGTCAGGGGAGGCTTGCTCGTGAGTAAGATGCTGGATAGGTTTCAGTGGATCTTCCAGACTAAGAAAGACTAGGAAGAATGGCCTGATGATCTACTCCTGAAAATCAGCCAATGAATCCCTCTGGATCACATGCCGATGGTCCAGGACCAGGCAGAAACTGCTCCACTGGGCATGGGCTCACCATGAGTTTGGGGACAACCACCAAACAGAGCCCAGAAAGCAGGATGACCCATGCCTCCTGTGGAGCACAAAGCTATAATTCAACCCAAACCATGTCTCATAACAGATTGAATGCACACAGAAAACACAGCCATCTTCTTTTAAGCCAGACAGTAAAGAAATTAGTAGAACTATAAAGCATTGCTACTCTTCTCACTGGTGTGGCACTGTGGGTTAATGCGCTGGATTTCAAAATCCATTTGGAGCGCAGGGTTGACAGTTCAAGCTTACCAGCTGTTCCTCGGAAACCCTGTAACAGGGTCGCTATGGGTCAGGACGGACTCGTCAGCACTTAACAACAATAAGTCCTCTCACTAAATTAGTTTTGTTATAGAAAACAAAGTTAGCTCTCATAAAACATGTTATTTATGTTGACATATAATGGACTTAGTAGCGCCATTTTTAAATGGAGTTGTCACTAACTGTTTTGCAAATATCTTGTTTTTAATATCTAAGCTGATTTAACTCACAGACACAAGCATTCTGTGTGTCTTCAGTGATTTTTTTTAAGAGTGCAAAGGCGCCCTGGAAGTCCGGGTGTGGTGTTGTAGGATCAGCACTGGGTTGTTGACCACAAAGTCGGTGGTTCAAACCCACCAGCTGCTCCTGGAAAACCCTCTAAATGGTCGCTATGTGTTGGAATCGACTCAACGGTCCTCAACAACAACAAAAGAGCCACAACTGGTGAAAACAGTGAATGCAGTAAGCTGCTAACCCAAAGGTCAGAGGTTTAAGTCCACTCAAGGCTTCTCAGAGGGAAGGTCTGGCAATCTACTTCAGCAAAACCAGCCACAGAAAACCATGTGAGCACAGTTGTGTTCTGACACAACATAGGGTTGTCGTGAGTCCAAATCAGCGACAAGCTGTGTTACTTATTTGTTGGTCTACTTGTTTGAATTATGGTGATGGGGTAGAACATTGAATATACCATGGACTGGCAGAAGAGCAAAGAAATCTGACTCGAAAGAAGTACAGTCAGAATGCTCCTTAGAGGACATGGTGTCAGGAGGGACCAGTCCCTGGAGAAGGACATCAGGCTCGAGGAAGAGCCCCAGTGAGATGACCTGACACCGTGATTCCAACACTGGGCTGTGAGGATGCTAAGGCACCAGGCGGTGTTGGACTTGTGGTTGCTCTGAGTTGGAACAGACTCAATGACACTTAACAACAACAACAACAACAATCTGTTCTCTCTCTGTCTCCCACAGTGATGTGGGAGCCCCCTGGGGCCAGAAATCTTGCCTTTCTTGCTTATCCCAGAGTTCCTAGCACCCACCCAGCACATGGCATGGCTCAGACAAGGTGTTTAACAAACATCTTTTGAAAGACAGTATCAAAGAATTTTGGGATTGTTCTTGTGGGGCCCACACTTGTTTCTGTATGGTTCTTACTGAATTACATGAGCTATAGACATACAGTATTTACCAAGTGACAGTTCCCAACAAAAGAGCATCTGAAAGTTTAGTTAATAAGAAATAAAGTGAATAAGATAACACAAAATCAGCTCAATTGTTTCTCTTACATAACCATTCTAAAACTCAAAGAAGCAGAAAGTACTCCTGATTAATTTGGATCTGTCTTAAATCCACGTTGCATTTTTTGTTTTTTAGTATCACCAAGCGTGTTTGTACAAGAAAGACTTCTTTTTTAAAGAAAAATGCTTTGAGCTTTACTTATGAGTTTCTATGCAAACACAGATAACTGCAGAAAGTCTGCCTGGCAAAAGTTAATCAGAAATTGGAGATTAAATTTTTCTTTATATTATGCACATATTCAACGTAATGATGAGAAATGCTAAGCAAATAAATCATGTTTTACAAATTACTAACACCCAAGGAGCCGATTAAAACAAGCAATGAAACGATGTTTAAGTCTCAGACGTATAGGGCTCATGCATCTCTGCTCTGCTGTCAGAAGGTTGTAAATAAAACAATTATGAATGTTTGCATATATTTATGTCCTCATGTGTCTTTACACACTGAGTGCCAAGAGTGTGCTTGGAGCCACACGAAAGATGAAACAGGGTGAGACCCCAGCCCTCGGGCTTACAACCAAAGTTAGACAGACAAAACAATTCAGACAGAAAACACATCATGGAAAAGGTTGTTAAAATTTATGAGGTGGTGCAAGGCTTTGCTGGTTTTCCTAGGGAAAGGAGGAACTGAAAGGGGGGGGATCAGATTACGGAAAGCCATGATCACCTGGCAGGTTTTAGGGAGCCAGTTGAATAAAAGTTACTAGTACCCTAGGCGGGGGGAGGGGAAGAGGTGCGGTGTGTGTGTGTGTGCTTATGGGGTTTTGAGGGAGGAGTGTTGGTGTCCTGGCTGGACAGGAAGTGGGATGAAGCAGGACCCTGGAGCCAGAAAACCTAGAATGTACCTGGGTCTGAATGGATGACTCAGTTTCTCTTTGGGGGATGTGCTCATGTTTACAAAACACAAAGAAGCCAGACCTTCATTCTTGGTCTCTATGCTGTGCTCAGAATAGACCCTCGGGAACAGAGACGGAACTGTCCCCTTCCCTGCCTCAGTTTACTTGTTCTCGGGCAGTAGGACCACCACTCTGCCATGGGTCCTAAGACCAAAGTCTCACTCTTCTGATTTAGGCTCAATGATAGACAGACAGACAGACAGACAGACAGACAGACAGATAGATAAATAGACAGATATATTGTTGTTGTTAAGTGCCATTGAGTCGGTACTGACCCATAGCGACCTTATACACAGCAGAACGAAACATTGCTCGATCCTGGGCCAACCTCACTACTGTTGCCACGCTTGAGTCCACTGATGCTGCCACTTGGCCAATCCATCTCATTGGGGGTCTTCCTCTTTTTCTCTGACCCTCCACATTACCAAACATGATTTCCTTCTCCAGTGAATG
>NW_006408756.1:2433369-2448488 GCF_000296735.1 Chrysochloris asiatica
GCCTTGTTTTGACTGATGATATGGAGCTTTTCCATCATCTTTTTCCACAGATGTTGTCAATTTGATTTGTATGTATTCCATACGGCGAGGTCCATGTGTACAGTCATCTCTCATGCTGTCAAAAGAAGGTATTTGAAATGAACAAATCATTGGTTTTGCAGAATTCTACTATGTGATCTCCAGCATCATTTCTATCACCAAGGCCATATTTTCCAATTACTGATCCTTCCTCTTTGCTCCCAACTTTGCATTACAATCATCAGTAATGATCAATACATATTGACTGCATGTTTGATCTATTTCAGATTGAAGAATCTGGTAGAATTCTTCTATTTCATTGCCACTGACTTTAGTGGTTGGTACGTAAGTTTGAATAATAGTGGTATTAACTGGTCTTCCCTGTAGGTGCATGGATATTATCCTATCACAGACAGCATTGTACTTCATGACTGATCTACATATGTTCTTTTTGACAATGAATACAACACCATTCCTCTTCAATTTGTCATTCCCGGCATAGTAAGCCATGTGGTTGTCAGATTCAAAATGGCCGATACCAGTCCATTTCAGCTCACTATTGCTTAGATAGTAAAGAAATAAATGATGTTGATTTGTTGATGATTAGTGCCATCCAGTTGTTTCTGTACAGCAATCCTGTATAGGGTTTCTGAGGAGTGGTTGGTGGATTTGAATTGTTGAACTTGTGGTCCAGTGCTTATCCTGTAGTACCACAGCAGACATACAGATGATAGACAGATGACTGATGGATCAATAGATATATAGACAGGAAGATGGTGATAGATTTTACATGACAGACAGATGATGGATCGATACTGCTATCTATGATCCATCCATCATCCGTCTATCACCCATCTGTCTATCTGTCTGTCTGTCTATCTATCTATCTATCTATCTATCTATCTATCTATCTATCTATCATCTATCTATCTTATCATCTATCTCTGTCATATCTATCTATCTATCTATAATCTATCTTTCTGTCTATTAACCATATATCTGTCTTTCTGTTTATCTATCAATCATTTATCTGACTTTCTTTCTGTGTATCTACTAGCTACCTGTCTTTCTGTCTTTCTGTCTGTCTGTCTGTCTATCTTTCTACCTTCCTCTCTGTCTTTTCTGTGTCATCCAGTGGACCCTGACTCATGCTGACCTCCTGGACAGCAGAACAGAATGTTGTCCAGTCCTGCATCGTCCTCATCACAGGCATGTTTGTGGCGACTGTGCCTGGCCCTTGGTGGCTCTCCGTTTCACCAAACACAATGTTCTCCTCCAGGGCCTGCTCTCCCCAAACACAATGTTCTCCTCCAGGGCATGCTCTCCCCAAACACTTCAGCGCTTCAAGTTAGCACAGCCCTTGCCGTTGCTCCCGAACATTTTCATTGCCCCCAAAGGAAACCCTGTAGTCACTAAGCATCACCCCCTTTCCACGTTTCCCCGGCCCTAGTAGTTTCTGTCTCTACGAATTTGCCGACTCTGGACCTTCCATAAAATGGAATCAGTCCTTTCCTGCCTGGCTTCGTTCATGCTATCTGATGCTTCCAGGTTTGTCCGTATTGTAGTGGTAGGATGGAAACCTCACTCCTCTGTATGGGCCACAGTACATCGGGGTCCTGTGTACTGTTGGAGCACTGTAGGATAAACACTGGACCACAAGGTTGGTTTGAACCACAAGGTTGGTGGTTCAAACTCACCAGCCATTTCTTAGAACCGACTCGACGGACTCTTAGCAACAACAACCACCTTTCCATTGTGTGGCTGGACCACCTTAAAAACCTTCACCAACCCTGTCTTGTCCTTTTGTAAACAGGGCATCCATCCCCCCACACCCTTGAGGTGCCAGCCTGCTGGCCCAGGGTCTCACCTCACCTTGCCCACATTTCATACCTGCTGCTCTGGAGACAGATACTTGAGTCTTCCCTAGCAAGATATCTCAACTTCCACCAGCAGAAGACACCATGAGGCAGAGTCCCATGGAGCACCCACCCCAGGTAACAAGGGCTGGCTCCTTGTTACTCACTCTAACATGAGGCACCTAAGCTGACTGCACATCCCTGCTACAGGTGACAAAAGTGACCACAAGTCTTATAAAAGAAAAAAAGTAGTTTGACTTCATACAGTTTCGTGTTTTTAAATGCCAACAGTAGAGACTGAGAATCAAGGCATTTACCCTGGGTTGTGCTATCAGCTGAGAGGGCACACTACAGACAAATAGCCACCTTCATGCAGCTAACTTTGCAGGACACAGCACAGACCCGGGAGAGCCTCCAATGCACAGCTATTTATTTTACAGGTTTGTTTTAAATTCAGAAAGTGCATTCAATTTGATTAGCCCTTTAATTTTGAAAAAAAGTTTCAAAAAATCATGTTGGCTCCAAGAGTTCCTGAATATTGAGGGAAATTGGCATCTATAACCAGCTGCCCAGTCCTATCCTTCAATTTTACTGGCATTTCACCCAGAAGGCAGATGTTGTCCCGCTTGGCAGAAACATTCTCAGTTCACAGAGCTTTGCAGGTGTCCCTTGAATCAATGGCACACCTGGTTTTGGGCGGTTATTGTTACTAAGTGTCATCGAGTTGGTTCTGACTCATAGTCACCCTGTATAGGGTTTCCAAGGAAGAGCTAGTGGAGTTGAACCACGGACCTTCTGGTTAGCAGTCCAGTGCTCATCCTACAGCGCCACACCAGGACTCCCATGCACACACTGTTGTTGTTGTTATGTGCTGTTGAGTTGGTTCTGACTCATAACCACCCTGTATAGAGTTTCCAGGAGTGTCTGGTGGGTTTGAACCGCTGACCTTATGGTTAGCACTCCAGTGCTTATCCCACGGAACCACTCTGATTACAAAGACCGCTCGGTGGTTCAAACAGTTTGCACTCAAACACTAGCCTAAATAATGAAGCTTGATTACCAGCCAAAGGTTGGTGGTTCAAACACACCCAGAGGCACTACAGCATGGAAAACTCTGGAGCTATTCTACTCTGCCTATGTGGGGTCACCATGAGCCAGAAACAACCCACTGTCAACTAGCAACAATGTCAACAAAGGCAGGATGAGAGAAGCCCCATCCTTGGGCTAAAATAAGATGAGCTTGATTCAAGGTCAGTAGGAGAGCTCCATCACCAAGTTCAAGGACGAAGGATGTCATTCCCTCATAAACATTCCCGCAGCTGCCACCCTGAGCTGTCCGCTTTGAATGGCTACAGGGATTGTAGGCAAACGCAGTGAGGTCACTGCTATACAGTGTCTTTCTGTAACTTTTATGCATTGCTCCAATTTCAACTGTGGGAAGTAGAAACTCTCCCAGCTATTTTGTAGCCGTTTGAAGAGAATGTAGATTTCACTATGAGCAGTAAAATCAAAGAATGCTAAGGCACAGGAAACTTCTGACAAAAAATGAAATTGCTTAAAATACCCAGAGCAGACTTGCAGTCATGCACAGTCATTCCCCGGCCCCTAAACCTTTCCCCATCCATGGCCTGGTGTCTGATATCACCTACAAAGCTACGTGGTCTTCCATAAAGGCCAACGCTCTCAGGGCCTGATGACAGCTGCACCTCAGAGGCTGGTCCTGTTCAGGGTGGTAGACAGCAAAGAGGTGACATGAGGCAACTAAGTGATAGTTTCATAGTTTTTTGTTTTGATAAATACACATGTACAAAATCTGTACCATTTGAACATTGCTTACACATACAAGTCAGTGCTCAACCATCACCATTAGCTGCTTCCAAATTTTTCCATCACCCTTGGCGGAAGTTCAAAGAACAACGTTTGAATCTGAGCAGAGGGGGATCAGGATGCAGAGAGATGGCCGAGAGGATGACTGTCAGCATGGGGCACCAAGAGGGGGTGGCGTGTGAAGCTCCAGGGAAGTACTGCAAGCTATGTTGCATCTCAGGTGATACCAATGAGGGTGGAAGATGCTCAGAAATATTATGTCAAGACTCACACTTGGTCCTGAATGTCCTGGTGACCACCACCAGCATCTTCTTCCCACCAGGAAGCTGTTTTCAAACACACAGCCCCCAAGAGCCCACTGCAGACTCAGCCCCTCCTCTCCCACCACTCAAGGAGTTGGGAAGTTCAGGCCCTGGCCCGGATGGATCCCCAATGTTCATACACTTCCCCTGGGCTCGTTCCCTGTCAGCTGACTCTCCACATGACGCTGATTTCCCCCTGCCCTCAGCGGCTCTCTCTATGACATTCTTCTTTGGCATTAAAAACAAATAAATCTCCAAAGGCTTTGGAGTCCCAGGGTTAGTGGAGCTAATTGTGTGTTCACATTTTCCATCTTCCAAACAAACAGCCTGGGGCTGAGAACATAGCACACCCGCTACCAACCCTCTTTCTTGCATTGATTTGGAACACCCAGTCCTAGTGGTGTTGATGGATTGATAGCGGCTGCCAAGGCCTCGGTGCCCAGAACATCATGAACAGTGGGATCGATTAGTGATGTCTGTCTCTGGGGAGGAAAGGAGGTACGGATGTCATATTTTCCCTCCCTACGCCCATGGCAAAGTCCTGAGTTGGTGCCAATGATTAATGCGCTTGACTGCTATCCAGAAAGTTGGAAGTTCCTCAGAAGAAAGTCCTGGTGATCTGCATCTGAAAAATCAGATCCTGGGAACCCTGTGGAACACTGTACTACTCTGACACATGCGGGGGCACCAGGAGTTGGAGTTGATGGACTACAGCCATATCAGGTGCTGTCCTTGCATTGGTCAGACAGCTTGCCGAGTCAAACATGTCTTATTGTACCCCCCCAGAGACTGCATGGCCAACCCTTCATCAAGCAAGTGTTATCGACGCCATCTCTCCAATGATGTGTGCTCACTTCAAGTCTGGGTCACATGTTGGTCATATTCACACTATTCCCAACTTCCCCATCATGCTTTATAAACGACGGAGCAAGAAACCAAGCTCACTGCTGCAGTTGGCAGAGTAGCGTGTCTTACACTGTGAAGTTTACTGGAGGAGACCCCACGGAGTGGCTGGGGGGTTTGAACCACCGTCCTTGTGGTTAGCAGCCCGATGCTTAGCCACTGAGCCACCAGAGCTTTTTAAATAGACTGCAGTATGTTGTTGCTGTTGTTAAGTGCCGGCGAGTTGGTTCCGACCCATAGCGACCCTGTACAGGGTTTCCGAGACTGTAAATCTTTACGAGAGCAGAAAGCCTCATCTTTCTCCCGCGGAGCAGCTGGTAGTTTCGAACTGCTGACCTTGTGGTTCATAGCCTGATTCGTAACCACTACGCTACCAGAGCTCCTTTATAGGGGAACTAAAAGATTCATGTGACCCCCGGTTTCTCTGAGATGGGCCTGTAGAGACCAGTAAGGCCAAGACCGAGGGTTCAGGTGGACAGCTAATTCCACGGTCGGTTTGCTGAGCACCAGGGAATTTTGATTCTCTCCTCAGCTAAAGCATCTCCTTGCTGGTGAAAGAACCTTTATGTTCACACACACAAACAGAATAAAAGTAAAAACACAGCCCATGCTGTAAGGTCTGCTCCCAGGAGCTGTGCTCCAGTTCTTCCTGGTCCTTTGATTCCGATCCACTCCCCACTGCTTCCACCCAGGAGGCAGGGACCTGTGGATCCAGCTTTCATCTTCCCAAACTTGTCCCTTCTGCTCCCTGCACACCCCCTCCCAATAAAAGCATCTCTGTCTCAGACCTAGAAACACTGGCCTGAGGGTGGGACCGTGCATTCTCCCTTCTCTGCTTGGCTGTTGTCAGCTGCTGTTGAGGCTCCAAAAAGCAGACATGGAGGAAATAAAGAGTGTAAGGCTAAGCAAAGAGTTGGATTTAGTAAGTCATCATCCAGACAAAACTGGATGAACTGAAAAGACAAGAAGTAACAAGGTTAAGAATGTTAATTAAAGCTAAATCGGATTCCCTTCAAGATGTAGGTATAAACCACCAAGTTCTCCTAAAGCAGTTCGATCACCTAAACCACATGAATCCTGACACGTTTGAATCCACAGATTTAGATATGCTAATCAAAGTGGCTACACGTGATCTACAACACTACAAGACACGACATGAAGAATTTAAAAATATGAAGTGTTGATTGAAGGAACATGGAAGGAGAGAATATTTAAAAACACTGAATGAAGAAAAGAGAAAAGAAGAAGCTAAATTTGAAGAAATAAAAAAAAGCATGAAAATCACCCCAAAGTTAACCATCCAGGAAGCAAAGATCAACTGAAAGAGGTACGGGAAGAGGCTGATGGACTGGATCCTGATGACTTTGACCCCAAGACATTTTTCAAATGACATGATGTCAATAATGATGGCTTCCTGGATGAACAGAACTAGAAGCCCTGTTTACTAAAGAGTTGGAGAAAGTCTATGACCCTAAAAATGAAGAGGATGATACGAGAGAAATGGAGGAAGAAAGGCTTAGAACGAGGGAAAATGTAATGACTGAGATTGATGCTAACAAAGTCTGATTGGCGACTCTGGAAGAATTCTTGAAAGCTACAGAAAAAAAGGAATTCCTGGAGCCAGATAGCTGAGAGACATTGGATCAGCAGCAGCTCCTCATAGAAGAAAGAGGAACTTAAAGACTATGAAAATTGTATCCTTTACAAGAAGATGGACTTAAGAAGAAGGCAGATGAGCTTCAGAAACAAACAAAAAAGAGCTACAACGTCAGCACGACCAACTTCAAGCTCAGAAGCTAGAATACCGCAGATGGAAAAGAAAAAATTACAACAAGGAATTTCTCCATCAGGGTCAGCTGGAGAATTGAAATACCAGCTATACGTTTAAATTCCGAAGTCCACCAAAACCAGGAAGAAAACTGTTAACTCTACATGTTTCATCTTTTTACCACCCCTCCTTTTTATCTGCTCAATAAATATATTAAAAAGAGAGAGAGAGAGACAGAGAGAGAGAGAGAGAGAGAGAGAGAGAGAGAGAGAGACCCCATGTGCTATGGTGAATACTGCTTGCCCTGCACTAGCTCATGATCAGCTACAGATTGGGCTGCTGTGATCCACAGGGTTTCTGTTGGCTGATTTACAAAAACAGATTGCCAGACCTTTCTTCCTACCCTTAGTCGGGAAGCTCTGCTGAAACCTGTCAAACCTACTAGCAACACGTAAGCCCCCCTGACAGGTGGGGGGCTGACACACGAGGCTCATTGGCCAGGAGTTGAACCTGGGTTTTTCTTCTTCACTGAATACCACTGTGTTCTTTGCCAAGTTAACTTCTATTTACCCCTAAGATCTTGGATTGCAGGTGCCCAGGGATGTACACACAACCTCCAGTTGGACCTGGTACCTATATCCCATACTCTTTGGCATGAATCGGCTAACATCTTCAGTCAAGGATTGAGCTTTGTGAGTGACCAGGCCAGTGTCGCTGTACTCAGCTGTGTGCTGTGGGGTGAAATCAGCCAGAAATCACAGCCATTGAGTGGATTCAGACTCATAATGACCCGGCGGAGGAGATCTGCCCCCTAAGCTGTAAATCGTTATGGAAGCAGACTGCCTCATCTTTCTCCCCAGGAGCAGCTGGTGGTTTGAACCACAGATCTTTCAGTTTAGCAAGCTAAACACATCACACCACCAGGGCTCCTTGAAAACAGCCATAGGCAATATGTAGATGAGTGGGTGTGGCTGTGTATTGATAAAGTTTTATTTACAAAAATAAGTGGAGGGCCAGACTTTTGGCACATGGGCCATATTTGTCAATTCTTGCATGTTCCTTTCTTTTCACTGTCTGCCCTTGGTTTCTGGACTTTGCTAACATTCGTCTCCTGCTAGCAGACTTAAACTCCATGATGCCAGACCATGTTCTTCTAGATCGTCACAGCCCATGTGATAAATGTCTATAAAAGGGGACGTCCCAGCCTTGGATGGTACCAGGGTATACCTCGTCTCTCCTTCCTCCTTAACTTAAACTTGGACAAATGGAGGCTAAATCTGCTGTTGCCATCTTGCTTTTATGAGAAGAGAGCTTGACTGAATGGAGCCAATCCCATAGGCCAGGCCGTGGTGAAAACAGCTTTAGTGGCTGGATGGAACTGCACCAAAGCCTTACCTGCGTTTCACAGTGACCTCACTTTCTTGTGTGAGCCACTTTGCACTCAGTGTTGTTACTAGCAATTAAGAGCCCTAACTGGGAGGATGCGATTAATAAAACACATTTTGACCCAGTTTCCACTCTTTTTTGCTGTATTGGACCACTCTGTGAGCTCATTATGACATGTAGGAAATGGCCTGTGATTATTTCCAGCTCATCCCAAGAGGACTTACCTTCTCTGGTGAAGGCCCTTACTGGAACCCCAGCCTTGGGGGCTGTGGACACCCCCCAGAATCCTGGACTTGGTCCACAGTCAGAGCAGGCAGATTTTTATTTATTTATTTATAAATGTTTTATTGTGAATTATGTGATAATTTACATGGGAGAACATTAGCTTTACAATCATCTTATTGTATATCATTTCATTGCCATGGTTACAATCCCCTCCATGCATCATCAACCAACCAAAGGGTATATATTACAAGCCTGCCCCCCAGTCACCAGTACACAGCGCCTCTCCCTCTCTGGGTCTAGAGTCCTTAGTCGCTCCATCTCTCCACATCATCGTCTCTGCCTCCATCTCTGGCATCACTGCTTCTCTGGGTAGGGTTCCACACTCCGCTTGTGCTCTTCTCCATCAATGGTCCTAGGGTCTTCTGTTTCTGGAGTTTAAGATTAATCACTTCCCTCCTTTTGCTACAAAATGTCCACCTTTACATTTCCAATCATCACAATCAATCCTGATAACAAGTATTCACTATTGTACCACAAGGGACCTATCTCCTCCATCTCCTTACATTAGCTCCACCCAGACAGACTGGATACTACTCAGTGGAGATTCTACTTTCCTCCACGCCTTCTGGATCTAGGCTCAGGCTGGCAGCTTTTATGGGGTGGAGTCAGAACTCATTGATGATTCCTACTGCAGAGCCACCCCACTTATGAGCCCAATGGAATGAAACCCACATTTGTAGACTTGATTCTGGCTCACAGCAGCCATGCAACAAAGAGGGGAACCTTCACTGGGGTCTCCTAGGCTGTAGGTCTTCACAGAGCAGATGATTCCATCTTTCTCTCTTGGAGCAGGTTCCAAGTGACATTCTTGTTGGGTTAACAGCTCAATGTTCGACCAACCCAGTGCTCCCCCAGGTCCTATGTCCCCCGTAAAGGACTAGGAACCAACAAGCTCTGTATTGGCCCAAATGGACTGCTTCCTGTATCTAGGTCACTTGCTGGAGCTCAGAGAGATTTCTTTTGCTGAAACTGAAGACTTTTTTCTTTATGATAAATAAGTTGCTGGTTTTGCCAGCATTCCACAAATAGGGGCAGATGGGGGAAGGAGAGGTGGGGGATGTCGCCGGTCACATGGAGTACCTGGACTGGGTGTAAAATTAATCTCTGGCAGCAACTTGCAGGCTGTGGTCGGCATTCTTGGCGTGTTCCATGGCCCTGTTACACTAAATGCCCACAGCCATCTTCCCTTCATTCTGCTGCTAAGGGTTCACGGCTTCCCCAGCAGGTTCTTGCTCAGATGGGCACATGGGTGGTGTGGTTGGCTGGCGCCAGCCTGGAAACCATGTAAATATTAACCATGGCTCGGTTACAGCGTGGAGATGCTCTTTTGAATTCAGCATATGGAGAGGCTGCTAGGGGGAGGAGGGACAACCTCCTCGGCTGTGCTGGGGCTGGGCCCAGGACTGGCTGGAGGAAGGAGTAGGCCCAGGGCCAGTGGCCGACAGATGGACACTTGCAGCCTGCTGCCTAAGGTTCTACTGCACCAGTGGCCTCAGTCAGTCACCCAGACTCAGTCTGACTAGGAGCCTCAGCACAAGACCCCAGGGTCTCTGCTCACTAGGGGTGGAGGAGGGGACCTCAGGGAAAGACAAAAGCAGTAAAGGGGACTGGGGAGGGGGTGGCAGGCAGGGGAAGGGTGTGTGGGGAGGACATGTTTGGGGCTCGCCTCACACTCGGACCTGGTGCAACTCGTATCCTCACACCTCTGCTTTTGTACCCTGCCCTGCCCACCTGGGCACACCATGCCCTTCACCCCTGTGAAGTTAACGTACACATGTACATACAGCATATACTTTACAAATATTACACAGACTGCCAGAAAAACAAACAAATCTGTGTTGGAAAAAGAGTGTCAGCATGGCTAGACTTTGTCTCTCGTACTTCGGACATGTTATCAGGAGGGACCAGTCCCTAGAGAAGGACATTATGCTTAAGAAAGTGTTGTTGTTGTTGTTAAGTGCTGTTGTGTTGGTTCTGACTCACAGCGATCCTGTATAGGGTCTCTGGTGAGCGGCTGGTAGGTTTGAGCTTCTGGCTTGACAGTTCAAACGGACCTTTCAGTCCAGTGTTTACTCTACAGCATCACACCAGAAGTGCAGGGTCAGCGAAAAAGAAGACGATGCCAATGAAACAAACTGGCACCATGGAGCAGCAATGGGCTCAAACTTGGCAGTGATCGTGAGGACAGCTCAGGTCCTGGCAGTGTATCCTGCTCTTGTCCATGAATGATTCACAATGTGTCAGAATCAACTCAATGGTACCTAACAACAACAATGACGACTTTTTACACAAAGTGCATCAGACCTGATGGTTTCTGTTAGAGGCCACCTAGTGGTACCCTGGAAGAAATGCCTGGCTTCTGTAAACATTAAAACAAAACAAGATGAAACAAACTCCCCCAAAACCCAAATCCGTTGCTACTGAGTGGACTCTGAGTCCCAGTGACCAGTAGGACAGGGTGGCACTGCCTTATAGGATTTCCTGGGCTGCCATCTTTATGGATCCTGGTGCAGCACTGGAGATAAGCACTGGACTTTAAGGTCAGTCTGAATCGCAAGGTCTGTGGTTCTAACTCACCAGCTGATCCTCGGAAAGCCAATACAGAGTCGCTAAGAGTCAAAATCAACTTGACAGTACTTAACAATGACAATCTTTGCAGAAGCAAACTGCCACATCATTCTCTTCAGTGGCTTGTGGGGTTGGACCACCAACATTCTGGTTAACAACCCAGCGCTTAACACACTGCACTGCCAGGGCTCTGGTCACAGTCCAGCACCTTGAAGACCAAAACTGTCCCTCACATCCCATACTCAGCAAGATCCTTTACAGGACAGGACAGTGGGTTGAGGGGTCCCAAAGCTGCATTTCTTCAATCCCATCCTCCAAAGAAGATTTTTCCGTAAGATCTCAGTTTCTGGAAATTTGCCACACTGACTAGTCAGGTGTGACAGCCCAGGGACTGGCTTCCAACCCAGGTCAGCTGAGTGTCATGTGAGTCTTGCTTCCTGCTCTGTCCTGAAAGTGGCTTCTCAGGACCTGGTTCATGGGCACACAGGTAATTCTGGTTCCTAAAAATTTAAGCAATACATGTATACATGTGTGTATAGAAACATCTCCCACCACACATACATCGTAGGGAATCCAGCTCATTAAAGTAGAATTATGGCCTCATACTGCCTTCTGTTTGTCTTCTCAAGAAGACAATGTCAAATATTATAACAAAATATGCAAAGACCTGGAGTTAGAAAAACAAAAGGGAAGAACACACTCAGCATTTCTCAAGCTGAGGGAACGAAAAAAAATTCAAGTCTCAACTTGCAATATTGAAGGAATCTACGGACAAAATATTGAATGATGGAAGGAATACACAGGGTCACTGTACCAAAAGGAAATGAATGGTTGATGTTCAACTATTTAATGAGGAAGCTTATGATCAAGAGCCAAAGATACTGAAGGATAAAGTTCAAGCTCACTGAAGGTATTGGCAAACAACAAGGCTCCGGGAATTGATAGAATACAAATGGAAATCTTTCAACAAACTGAAGAGGCACCTGGAGGCACTCACTCATCTATGCCAAGACAACTATCTGGCCAACTGACTTGAAGAGATTATTATTTGTGCCCATTCCAAAGAGAGGTGATGTAATGGAATGGGGAAATCAGTGGACGATACCATTAATATAGCAGTAAAATTTTTCTAAAGATAATACAAAAATGGCTGCAACCATACATTGACAGAGAATTACCAGAGGTTCAAGTCAGATTCAGATGAGTATGTGGAATGAGGGATATCATTGCTGATGTCAGACAGATCTTGGCTGAAAGCAGAGAATACCAGAAAGAAGCTTACCTGTGCGTCATTGACAATGCAAAGGTTTTCAATTGTGTGGCTCGTGACAAGCTATGGACAACATTGCAGAGAATGAGTATTCCAGAACACTTCAATGTGCTCATGAGGAGTCTGTACATAGACCAAGAGACAGTTGTTTGAACAGAACAAGGGAACATTGAATGGTTTAAAATTAAGAAAGGTGTGTGCCAGGGTTCTATTCTTTCACCATATTTATTGAATCTGTATGCTGAGCACATAATGCAAGAAGCTGGATTATATGATGAAGAATGTGGCATCAGGATTGGAGGAAGACTCATTAACAACCTGTGATATGCAGATGATACAACCTTGCTTGCTGAAAATGAAGAGGGCTTGAAATACTTACTGATGAAGATGGAAGACTCCAGCCTTCAGTATGAGTTGCATCTCAATGTAAAGACAACAAAAATCCTCACTACTGGACCAATCAACAACATCCATGTAAATGGAGAAGATTGCAGTTGTCAAAGGCTTCATTGCCTCGGATCAACCATCAATGTTCATGGAAACAGCAGTCAAAAAAATCACACAATGTATTGCATTAGGCAAATCTGCTGCACAAGAACTCTTTGAACTGTTTGAGAACAAAGATGTCAGCTTGAGGACTAAGGTGTACCTGGCTCAAGCCATGGCATTTTCAATAACCTCATATGCAAGCAAAAGTTGGACAGTGAATAAGGAAGACCACGGAAGAATTGATGCATTTGAGTTATGGTGTTGGAGGAGAATATTAAAAGTACCATGGACTGCCAAAAGAACAAACCAATTTGTTTGGGAAGACGTACAGCCAGAATGCTCTCTGAAAACCCTGGATGGTCAGACTTCATCTCTCATACTTCAGACATGTTGTCAGGAGGGATCAGTCCCTGGAGAAAGACATCATGTTTGGTAAAGTGGAGGGTTGGAGGAAAAGAGGAAGACCCCCAACGAGATGGATTGGAGAAGTGGCAGAATCAATGGGCTTGATTGTGAGGTTGGTCCAGGACTGGGCAGCATTTCATTCTGTTGTGCATAGGGTTGCTATGAGTTGATACCAACTCAATGGCTCCTAACAACAGCTGCCTTCTCTGGAAACTCTATGGCACACCCCAAGTGACTTGTGCTTTGGGTTAGCAGCCTACTTCCCCAGTAACTCTCCATGCACAGTGGCACTTCACTCAGTAAATCACAGGATGCATCTGAGCCCTGATGATTGAAGCCACCATGACAGCATGTTTCTATTTTACCTGAAAACTTGGTCATGCTCTTCTACCATGGTGCCTTCAAGTCTAGGATCAGAGTGTTGACAAATTCCACAACCACTCCATCAAGAAATGTCAGACAAACCCAAACGAATGGGCATTCTACCGCATGCTTAGCTTGGACTCTTCAATAATGCTGGTGCCACCAGAGACCAACAAAGGCCTGGGAATGGTCCTCACTGAAGAAGGTGTAACAGCTCAGTCAGAGTGAGACCCCAGACTGGAGCTTGGCTGGGGCGGGAGGTAGCCACAAAAGGCATCTTTGGGACAACTGGAAACTTGGATATGGACTGGAGATTAGGTAAATGATTGCTAACCACCACCCACCTGTGATGGTTTTCATGTTGCTGTGATGATGGAAACCATGCCAGGTCACCAGTGAGACGGGTTTCAGCGGAGCTTCCAGACCAAGACAGTCTAAGAAGAGAAGCCTGGCAATCTAGCTGCAATAATCAGCCAGTGAAAACCCTCAGGATCAGAAAGTACTGTCTGAGACTTTGACTTTGGATGTGTTATCAGGAGCTGCAGATGGCTGGAGAAGGACCTCATGGTTGGTGAAGTGGAGGACCAGTGAAGTTGAGGGAGACCCTCCACGATGGACTGAGAAGATGGCTGAAGATTGGGTACAGGCGTCCTAATGATGGTGGAGGGGGTGTGGGCCAGGCAACATCTTCCTCTCTGGTACCGGGACTGCCGGACGCTGACAGCAACGACACTGCCCGGTTTCTGTTTGTCCTCCTGTCCCCTGGGGAAGACATGTCTACGTTTACTGCTAAGGATGGATTCACTGCTATGAACTCTGACCCCAAAAGAGCTTACAGGGGTCACTCAAGATCCTGCAGATGGATGCCCAGCTGTGGGTTTGGGTTCTTGACTTCAGTACTTTCCCGTGCCTTTGAACTACGGTGCAGTATTATTAAAGATGTCAGACTGTCTGTACTAAACACATAAGGATGCAGAGATGCTGCCTAGGAACCCGACCTTCATATTTAAAATGAAAATAATGTACAAGCTCTTTTTTCTTTTATGAGAAAATAAATATGCATTGTTTCTTTTCCAGTACATGAAAAAAACAAAGAAAAAAGCAATTTCCTTTTTTTTTCCCCTCTTCCTTCTTCTCTTTTCCTTTTCTTTCTATCTGCCTTCTTGTCATCCAAGTTAGCACGTGTCTATCTGAAACCCTACACAGGATCACTGTGAGCCAGAACCAATTCCACAGCACTTAACAAGAACAGCAACACTCTGCCCAGTGAATAAGTCTTCCTCCCTCCTATCCCTGGGAGCCAGCAGAGAATGTTTATTTTTAAATGGAAACTTTTTACAGTAGTCGTCTCATACAATATCTGTCCCTTTGCGATCGTCTAATTTCACTCTGCACAATGTCCTCCAGGTTCCTCCGGGTTATGCCATGTTTTTCAGATTCAGTGTTGTGTAATATTCCATTGTGTGCATGCACCAAAGTTTGTTCAAACATTCTGATGGGCATCTAGACTGTCTCCATCCCTTTGTGCTTGCAAATAGTGCTGCAATGAACATGGGCGTCTCCATCTCTTTGCTCTTGTGGGCAGCGCTGCAATGAACATGGGCGTGCTTAGATCTACTCGTGCTATGGCTACTATTTTAGAGGATCTATACCAAGTCAAATGGAAAAATTGAAGAGGT
>NW_006408756.1:2450069-2455035 GCF_000296735.1 Chrysochloris asiatica
AAAGAACCAATAGATCTGTTTTGGAAAAAGTGCAGCCAGAGTGCTCCTTGGAGGCCAAGATGGCTAGGCTTCGTCTCTCATACTTTGGACACATTGTCTGGAGAGAACAGTCGCTGGAGAAGGATGTCATGCTGGGTAAGGTGGAGGGTCAGCAAAAAAGAGGAAGACCCCCAACGAGATGGATCAGCCAGGTGGCATCATTGATGGCGTCAAGTGTGGCAGCAGGTTGACCCAGGATAGGACATTGTTTCATTCTGCTGTGCATGGGGTCGCAATGAGTCGGTTCTGACTCAATGGCACCTGACAACAACAACATACCTAGTCAAGAGATTGCTGGGTCATACAATGTTTCTGTTTCTAACCTTTGGAGAAAGTGTCATACCGTTTCCCACAGTGGTTACACCATTTTACAGCCCATCTGCAGTGCAGGGGTCCCATACTTTCCACACCCTCCAACACTTGTTGTTTTTTTTTTTTTTTCACTTTGTTATTAATGCCGGAGTAAGAGGATACCTCAGCTTTGATTTGATCGACATCTCCAATGGCTGTTTTAGGAGAAAGATGAGGGTTTCTGTTCCCACAAAGATATGTTGTTGTTGTTAAGTACCGTGGAGTCGGTTCCGACTCATAGCGACCCTGCACAGGGTTTCCAAGGCTGTGAATCTTTACAGGAGCAGAAAGCCTCATCTTTCTCCCATGGAACAGCTGGTAGTTTCGAACTCACAACCTTGAGGTTAGCAGCCCGATTCCTAACCGCTACGCTACCAGAGCTCCTTAAAGATTTACAACGTCATAAATCCCATACATAGTTTCTATGAGTTGGAACCAACTCGATGGTATTTAACACCAATAGCTAGCGATTGTGAGCATTTCTCCACATGCTTGTTGGCTGCCTGAATGTCTTCTTTAAAGTGTCTGTTCATATCCCCTGCCCCTTCTTAAAGGGGATGATTTGTCTCTTCTTATTGAGGTGTTGAAGTGTTGTATACATTTTAGACAGTAGTCCCTTGTATGATCTATCATTGCCAGATTTTTTTTTCCCAGTCTGTGGGCTTTCTTTGAACTCTTTCGGTGAAATCTTTCGATACACACAAGTGCCTAATTTTTAGGAGTTCCCAGTCATCTATTATGATTTCTGCAGTTTGTGTTTTCAGTTATGTCATGTATCAGAGCACCTAAGTTTGTCTTGAACTATGGTGTTTTTAAAAAAGATACACTGAACAGCAAATTTTAAATGGGCATTTGGTTGGATTTAGGGTTTATTCCATCATTAAAGGATGCAGTTGTTCAGAGCAGAGCCCTCCTTTCCTTTGCTGACCTCCTAGAGTATTTAAACAATCTCCTCTCAATTCTGACACCCCCTCAAAGGAAGGCTAACGTCAGTTATGGCCACATGCCACAACTGCAGGCTGACAGATAATGAGTGTGAATGATGTGGTTCCTATAGGCAGGAAGGCACGTGATCCATTCTTCTCTTACGTAATTAGCAGATATGTATAGGGATTGGCCAAGCGGCAAGACTCAAGAGTGGCAACAGTAGTGAGGTTGGCCTGGGATTGGGCAGTGTTTCGTTCTGCTGTGCATAAGGTCTCTATGAGTTGGTACCAACTCGATGTCACCTAACAACAACAACAACATGCCAAATTCAGTACACCCCCAGATCTGGGTAGCCGGAGAGGTACCAGCAGTAGACCTGCATCATGGCCCAATGACCCTTTCTTGAATAAGAATTGATCTTACCCAGGTTTCCCTTGGGCTTTCCATCTGTCAGATATCTCAAGCCATGCCTGCTAAATTAGAAAGTGATTTACTGAGGTTTGAGCAAATATGTAGCAAAGCTCAAGTTTTATGTGAACCTTCGGGACGCTGATGGGTCCTCAGGGTCATGTTTTCCTCTCCTACAGAATGATGATGTGACTCCAAAATTCACCCTAAAGACCCACTGAGCTGCCTCTCCACCCCACACCCCCACATAACACCCCGTCCATCTGAGTGAAGAGTGGAAACAGAGGGGAAGGGGTTAAATATAACTTGCCATGGAAGACAATTGTCAGAATTCTCTGGCTTGTGGTAAATAGTTGGATGTTTACTCTGACAGGCTACTGCCAATTTTTAATCCAATTCTTCATCATTGGTTCAGTAGCTAAAAAATGAGCGCTGCAAAATAAGACTGTTTTGAACCTCTTTTAAGTCTTGCGTAGAACTAAAAATAGCGGAAAGCCTCAACCATGACAATCGTGTTGCATTCTCTAAAGAGGCGGGTCTGGTCAGATGTGTTGGGATGGGAGAGAGGAGGGAGGGAGGGAGGAGACATTGTGGTGTTCTCCTTGGCAATGGCACGGAGCCTCAGCCCCAGGTACAGGGTAGAAGGAAGACCCCCAGTTAGGATAGGGACAGTGACCTGTAATGGAAGGTGGGGCAAAGCCATTTATGGCTCCATGTCAGTCAGTGGGGGTCAGGGGGATGCTGGGGATCCCATGCTGCCAGACAACCACAAGCTCCCAGCTCCATGGACCCCAGAAATGGGCCACCCTGTGCAGGAACAGACCAGCTGTAGGGTTGCACGGTGAAACCGTCTCCCCACGGTGCTCTCAGGGGCAGGGAGACAGCGAGTGTGTGTCTACATCCTGGCAAATGATGAATTTATCCTGCTTTCTGTAGCAGGAGGATGCAGGGAATAAACACCACCCATGGGCAAGCCCCCTCAGTGTCCACGTCTGAAGGCTAATGAGGGCAGGCAGATACAAAACGGTGATGCCCCTCGGAAGGCCTTACCTCCATGTGCCAGATCACCACATGAGTCCCAAATAAGGCCAGGCTACTGTGTGGTTTTAGGGACCTGGTCAGCCACAGTACTTTCCTATCAGATGGGCACTGTGTTTGTTAGTGCCAGAGAATTCGGTTCCCCACAATCTACATACAAAGACAATGCTGTGTGCATGTATGTGCACGTGTGTGTGTGCGTGTGTGCATGTGTGTGCATGTGTGTTGGACATCATAATGCTCTGCAGCTTGCCTTGAGGGCCCTGCCATAGGCCTGAGTACTGTGTTCAGGCCTTGCGGATCACTGAGGTGGGTGCAGAGCATCCCTTGCTTCCCCAGACAAGGGTTAACAAAGAATCCAAGATGCTGCTAATCCCTGACCCCCGTGTGAGGCCTGGACCCAGACTTGCCACCTCCCCTGGCACTCAGTAGCTGCAGCCCCATGTTCCCCATGTGGTAACCAGTCAGGACTGACTGCGTGGCACCAGAGCAGGGAAGAAAGCTCAGAGTGTGTGAGCTTGGTTTGTTTCTTTCTTCCCACCCAGGTGATCAGCACACATTGAAAAAACGTTTAATCTCCAAGTATTACTTTCTGGGTCTTTACATTAAAAACCACGTGTGCTGTAGCACCAGCCAGCTGCCAATGAATGGGCGTGGATGCGTGTCAATAGAGTGTTATTTGTAAAAGCAGGTGGTGTTTGGCCCACAAGGTTGGAGATGGAATCTCCCCCTCCACCCGCCACCTTGAGGGCAAGGCAGTGATGAGGATGACCAAGAGCCCCTCTCTGTGTGTCCACCCCCACCCTCCTATGTTGTTGTTAAGTGCCGTCAAGTCGGTTCCGACCCATAGTGACCCTGTATAAGGTTTCCAAGGAGTGACTGGTGATCTTGAACCACCAACCTTGTAGTTTAAACAGCTTTGCAGTCTGACGCATTAACCCACAGTGCCCCAGCAGGACTGGCACCCTCCTATAGGGGCCTCTAATTGCTGGGCTCGGGGCTTCATCCCAGGTGATCTGAGTTGTCACTCCTGGATACACAGGTACCTAGGACAGTCTATAAGGACACCTGTCTGTTAAGTGGGGGGTCAGCGACAATGAAGGGACACCATCAGCCACAGCAACCAAC
Source organism: Chrysochloris asiatica (assembly GCF_000296735.1). Classification (NCBI taxonomy): domain Eukaryota; kingdom Metazoa; phylum Chordata; class Mammalia; order Afrosoricida; family Chrysochloridae; genus Chrysochloris; species Chrysochloris asiatica. The sequence continues at coordinate 2,453,961 of NW_006408756.1, forward strand.
TCAGGCAACGGCGCTCATGAAAGCATCATGCGGCGGGGCGGTGTTTTGGTTGGGCTGACTCCATGGCAGCTAACAACAGAATTGTCTACGCAACAACTTTTACCATGACTGGAACATGGATCTGTGAATTTTTTTAAATGCCTGAAACAATCCAAGTTACTCCCCAAACATTCTATTATTTACAGCGGCACACGGTGCTCTAAGACTGTTAGCTAAGAGCGGTGACCACTGCTTGTCTCTTCACTGGTCAGACTGTGATGCTGGAGGCAGGGTTCCTCGTGGTGACGTTTCCAGACTAAGACAGACAAGGAAGAAAGGCCTGATGGTCTCCTTTCTCAAATCGGGCAGAAGGTACTCACAATGCACAGACACTCAGTGATTATGAAGATGGTGTGGGACTAGGCAATGCTTTGCTGTGTTGTGCACATGGAGTCATCAGGACCTGGGACAGCAACAACAGTGGGTACTGACTGTGTTGGACGTGGGTAACACGAGTGGAAATGAAGGTTCAGGATAAGGCCCAGCTGCCCCTGAGGACAAACTCTGACTGTGAATTGTCGAGCATTCTTCTTGATCCTGGACACAAAGAACTGTGTCATCCTAGTCTGAAAGCCACCACCATGAATTGGACAAAATAGATAACTATTTGATCATTAACCAGCAATCCATTTCCCCAAGTCTGCGATGACCATGTTGATAAAATTTATTCAGCCTTTACTGAAAATGAGTAAGGATACTCAGTCCACCAGAAAGTCAACTTGAAAATATAACTGTTCTCATTTCAACCGGCAACTTCAGTGTGAACCTGACTTCTGACGAGAACGATTTCATTGTCACAGCTTGAAATTGTTTGAATTACATCAGTAATAATATGGCCGTTCATTTAGCCTAAGCCATGCCACTAACGGATCTCCCAAGCCTCATTTCTAGCACCCAGCTTGACATTTTGGAGATATAATCAGAATTAGTGATGCTTCGCAGAACAGAATGGCCCGAGCTTGTCTTTGCAAGACTGAGATACAGGTTATTGTTTTTGTTAAGTGCCATCGAGTCAGTTCTGACCCATGTTGTTGTT
>NW_006408756.1:2456410-2457545 GCF_000296735.1 Chrysochloris asiatica
TGAAAGATTTCAATTTTTATTCCATCAATTCCTGGTGCCTTGTTCTTTGCCAATTCCTTCAATGCACTTTGGACTTCTTCCTTCAGTATCATTGACTCTTGATCATATGCCACCTCCTGAAACCGTTGAACACGAACCATTTCCTTTTGATACAATGACTCTGTGTATTCCTTCCATCTTCTCTCGATGCTTTCTGCATCATTCAATAATTTGCCCAGAGAATCTTCCAGTAATAAAAGTCGAGGCTTGAATTTTTTCTTCAGTTCCCCCAGCTTGAGAAATGCTGAGCATGTTCTTCCCTTTTGGTTTTCTGATTCCCGATCTTTACACATTTTATTGTAATATTTGGCTTTATCTTTTCAAGCTGATCTTTGAAATTTTCTGTTCAGCTCTTGTACCTCCTCATTTCTTCCATTTGCTTCAGCATCTCTATGCTGGAGAGCATGTTTCAGTGTCTCTTCTGACATCCATTTTGACCTTTTCCTTCTTTCTTATCTTCTCAATGACTTTTTGCTTTCTTCACGTATGATGTTCTTGATGTCATCCCACAACTCTTCAGGTCTTCAGTCTTAAGTGTTTAATGTATCAAATGTGTTCTTCAGATGATTTTAAATTCAGGTGGGATATATTTAAGGTCATAGTTTGGCTTTCATGGACTTGTTTTCATTTTCTTCTGCTTCAGTTTCAATTTGCATATGAGTAGTTGATGGTCTGCAATCTGCCCCTGGCCTTGTTTTCATTAATGATATGGAGCTTTTCCATCGTCTCTTTCCGCAGATGTAGTCAATTTGATTTTTATGTATTCCATCTGGTGAGGTCCATGTGTATAGTTATCTCTTTTGCTGTCTAAAGAAGGTATTTGAAATGAACAAATCACTGATTTTGCAGAATTCTATCATGCATTCTCCAGCATCATTTCTATCACCAAGGCCATATTTTCCAACCACTGATCCTTCCTCTTTCCTCGGAACCTTTGCATTCCAATCACCAGTAATGATCAATACATCTTGATTGCATGTTTGATCGATTTCAGATTGAAGAAGTTGATAGAATTCTTCTATTTCATCCTCACTGGCTTTAGTGGTTGGTGTGTAAATTTGAATAATAGTTGTATTAACTGGGCTTCCCTATAGGT
>NW_006408756.1:2457661-2467386 GCF_000296735.1 Chrysochloris asiatica
ATTCAAAATGGCCAATACCAGTCCATTTCAGCTTACTAATGCCTAAGATATCGATGTTTATGTGTTCCATTTCATTTTTGAGTTTCCAATTTTCCTAGATTCATACCTCATACATTCCATGTTCCGATTTTCCGTGGATGTTTGCAGCTGTTTCTCTTCATTTTGAGTTGTATAAGACAGGGTGGCTGACTACGTCATCAGTTGAGTTATTCGAGGTCATAGTGGAGTAGCATGGGTCCTAATTCCATCTGAGGTCACAGAGGAGAGACAGACAGGGGTCAGAACAGCTGTAGAAGGAGGTATCTATTCACCAAGGAGCCCCTGGGGCCACCAGAAGGGGGATGGGCAAGAAGCGACCCCTTTTAAAGTCTTCATAGAGAGCATGGATTCAGACGCCCCAGCTCCCAGCACAGTTCCTGTAAGCCACCAGTTCAAAGTGTTTTCTACAGCAGTCTTTAGAGATGAATTCAAGGACTAACCTCCCTTAGAATTAGAGCAAGGGTTGACCAAGTAGGGCATAAGAGCCAAATTTGACATGCCCCAGTTATAAATCCTTTGACCCTAACACAGCTGAATGTTTTCATTTAAATACACAGGTGAGAGCTGGACAATGAATAAGAAGACCATAGAAGAACTGGTACATTTGAGTTATGGTGTTGGAGAAGAGCAGTAACGGTGCCATGGACTTCCGGAAGAATAAACCAATCTGTCTTGGAAAACGTACAGCCAGAGTGCTCCATAGAAGAGAGGAGAGTGAGACTTTGTCTCTCAAATTTTCAGGAGGGACCAGTCCCTGGAGAAGGACATCATGCTCGGTAAAGTGGAGGGGTCAATGTGAAAGAGGAAGACCCCCGATGAGATAGATTGGTACGGTGGCACCACAATGGTCTCAAGCATAGCAATGAATGTGAGGCTGGCATCAGACCAGGCAGTGTTTTGTCCTGTTGTGCAGAGGGTTGTGGAGTTGGAATGGACTCAGTGTCACCGAACAACAACAGCAACAAGAAGCTCTGGTGGTACACTTGTTAAGCACTTGGCCGCTAACCCAGAGGTCGGTGGTTTGAACCTGCCAGTCACTGAGGGAGAAGGAGGAGGCAGTTTTATTCTGTCCTACAAAGTCACTATGATTTGGAGTTGACTTCAGGCTTTTAGGGACGGCCTGCTGTGGGCACTCCATGCAGCTTGGGTGTGTCTGCAAGGACTGTTTTGCACATGAGGCCAGACACATGAGACAGTGGGGATGGTGCATGGGAGTTGGCATGGAAGTGTTAACGCGTCCTTCTCACACTCTCTGTGAGGGTTGTAGGGATGGCTGAGTACAAGAATATGGAAACCCTAAGGGGCAGCTCTACTCTGCTACATGTGGTGGAGGAAAATGATCCTTCACATACCCTTCAAAAGGAAGACATTGCTGCTCTTCTAGGGCCAGGATGCATTTGCGAAATTGAGATTTGGTGGAGCAGAACGGCACTGCCTCAATGCTTTCTGGGAGTCCCCCTGCCGCAGGACACCATCCACCCACGTCTTCTCCAAGGCGGAGCCGTTGATGATTCCACAGAAGACACAAGCTCTTGTTCTAGCAAGGCAGCAGCTTTGCAATAGTCCTAATTCATTTCTCCTAAAGAGCCACCTGGTGCCTCTTCTTTCAAGGCCTTGCTCCCACCACCCGCCAATTCTTGCAAGAGCCCACTGCCCAATCGGTGGCATTGCTTTTGGCCAGAGCAAGTTTCTCGGTGTCCCACTGACTGCTCTGTAAATCCTTCCAGGGTTGGGCTGCACCATCAGAAGTTACTAATCTCTGCTGCTTTCTGTGTATTGCTTTAAAGCAATTTATTTGCTTTAGAGGCAATTTATTTGCTATACCTCAAGAATTTTAATCTCTGTAAATAAGCTTTAATTTTTTAATAGTCGTTTTAAGCCACTAAAAAGCAACCAATCTGAATAATATGTTGCCCCAAGATCTTCCCTCGATAGTTTAAAATAAAATATTTGAAAATATTCTAGCGCTGTTAACGACGAAGGAATAACCACCGTTTTAAATGACTACATTGGCATGTCTCCTTCTCCTTATCTCTCTCAGTCGTATTTCTTTGACCTTATATTGTGTAGGAATGGACTCAACAACAGATAACCCTCAGAGCAGGAGTCCCAGGGTAGCACAAACTGTGAATGTTCCACTACTAGCTTACCCAGAGAAGCCGCAGGACAAAGACCTGGTGATCTGCTTCTGAAAATGCAGAGAAGCAGCTCTGTTCTGTGCACAGGGAGGGAGCTGCCTGCGTTGGAATCAACTTGAAGGCAACAGACAAGGATAAACAATAGGAGGGATAAGTCTTAAAAGAAACATGTTCAGAATGCTCCTTAGAAGTGCGGATGGTGAGACTTTGACTGGCTGAGTCTGGACGATCATTAGGAAGGACCAGCCAGTCCAAAAGAGCATCATCGTGTTTGATGAAGAGGAGGACTGGCAAGAGTGAGGACAACCCTCCTCAAGATGGAAGGACACAGTGGCCACCATCCTGGAGATGGGGAGGACTGGGCAATTGTTCCTTCTGCTGCACATCAGAGCTGAATCCATGGCAACTGACACCACGGCAGGGCAGCTGGACCCCTGCCCACTTCTTTCCCAGTCAATCAAGAATGTGGGTGGTTGGTAAGGGCCCTTGAGTTGGTTCTAACTCCTAGGTGCCTTGTAGAGGGATTCCAGGAAGTGGCTGGTGGATTTGAAGTGCGGACTTGTGGTTAGCAGTTCAGTGCTGATTCTACAGAGCCACTGGCAAACCCGAAAATGGTGTGGAAACCATCGGAACCTTGGCAAGATGTGATCCTCAAGGTCAGGGTCAAGGGAACCAGAGGGGATGATGGTTTTTCATTATGAACCTTTTAAAAAAGCACCTTTCAGCTCTTAAGATTATGTTCACACATCTCTTAGATTAAGAGGAAATTCACACTTCAGACGAAGCTGGCATTTCACCAGGCACGTGAGAGCCAGGGCCTGGAGCATGCTGGGTAGACACAGGGAACTTGACGGTGCCTGAGGGGGGGTGTCTGAGGACCTCACAGGCCGGACACCTCACTCAGCTGTTGTTGTGAGGTACTGTCCAGTCAGTTCTGACTCATAGCGACCCCACAAAATTCCTCTTTGCCTGGTCCAGCTCCATCCTCCCAATCATTGCTTCAAAAAGTTCATACAAGAATTGTATTAAAATAGAATGCATATATTCCTGAGTGTTTTTGTGTACATCAAAAAAACCCCCAAACACCCCAAGAACAAAAACACAGAGAATGAAGCAAATACAGTTGAATGATGATACACAGACGAGACTGTAATCATTGCAATGAAACAAAATACAATAAAATGAGTGTAAAACAATGTTCTCCCGTGTAAACTATCACAATAAAAACTTTAAATAAATTGGAAAAAAAATTAGAATGGAAATTTTCCACAGACTTTTTGAGACCCCTTTGTAGTTTGACCCCATGGCTGCAGCCACTGTGTCAACCCATATATTTTTTTTTGGGGGGGGGCTTCTTCTTTTTTGCCAACCCTCAACTTTATCAAGTCTGGTGGGACAGGTTGCTCCTGGTAACAGGAACAGGAGTGAAGTGAAGTCTTATCATTCTGCTTCTAAGGAGCCTTCAGGCTGAACCTCTTCCAAGATAGATTTGCATATTTGCATATTCAATATTCTTCTCCAGTACCACAATCAAAGGCATCCATTCTTTGTCCATCCTTATTCATGTCCAGCTTTAGTGTGCATTTGAGGCAATTGAAAAGACTATGGCTGGGGTCAGGTTCATTCTAGTCCTCAAAATGAAAACCTCCTGTCAATGTTAAGTTCATATCTACCATCGGAAGATGAAGCAAAGAGGAGACATACAGAGTAACTGATAAAAACATGCAGGAAGACAACGTACAGAAAGTGCTCAGAATCCCCTTGCCGAGAAAAGACAGAAGCTCTCGGAGAGCAGAGGTCATGCCCGACATGCCCGGAGATTGTCATTGTTGTTGTTGGGTCAATACTAACTTCAGGGGACCCCATGTAGAAGAGAATCGCTCCTGAGGGTTTTCGAGGCTGTGACCTTTGGGAAGTAGACAGCCAGGACTTGCTTCTCAGGTGCGTCTGACTATGTTCCAACCACCAACTACCAACGTTTTGGCTGGTGATGGGTTTTGGCTGGTGATGGGTTGCTTCACTGCTTGTGTCCCCAGGTCTTCATTAGATTATATGAAGAGGATTGAATTGGTGAGTGTTCAAACTGCCTGCTTTTCAGCCTCCACCACCTCCTCTTGGATTCCTGAGATGGATGATGGGAACAGCCACCCGGTGGAGCAGCCCTTGGGAAGGGAGACAGGGCCCAGGAGGGCGTACCCATGCATGCTGTCCGTCCCTTCCTTTCTCATGGGTGGAAGCCTGGAGAGTGAGCCATCACTAAGCTGGGCGTGTCTGTACAGAGCAGGTCTCCTGGGACCAGTCCCTGCTGGGGAAATCAGACTACAGCGATACTAGCTGAAACATTAGCGGTTCGAACCCCCCCAGAGGCTCCTATACTAGGGAACCCTGTGGGGCGCTCTCTGTCACATGACTTGCTCTGGCCTGGCAAAGGCCTTCAAAGATGTGCTGTGATCTGACGCCCCTGCCAAGGGCTCCTGTGGCTGGACACATGACCTTGTACAGTGACCATGAAACAGAACACCTCTGTCAATGGCCTTTACAGAATGGGGGCAGGGTGGGGAGCCTGCCTGGCAGGGATGAGCTGATACTACATGGCAGCACTTGATGACTGCACGTGAGCACAGGAGGTCTGGGGTGGGGCATCTGAGTGGATGGTCAGCATCCTTCCCCGGTATGCATCATGACCCGCTGAGAGGGATGGCCCCTGACCGTGAAGACAGGAAGAGAAATTGGCTCCTAAGTCCGACAGGTTTAAAGAGACACCCAGCTGGCTCTGAGATGTTAATTGGTATTTCACGGAATTTACCGCCATTTCCCAAATGTGCACTCACTGGCCATGGCCATTATTTTAGCATTTTAAGTGCAATTTTCAGTGTGGAGAGCTACTTGGGTGTTTTACAAAATGCTGCGGTGGCTGCGGTGGCTCCCATGTGGGAGCAGTAAACACGCACACAGCCGCTTCTGAGGTTGGGAGAGCACCGGCCTGTGTCGGTCCGCGGGGCTGACAGTGGCTGGCACAGGAGATACCCTGGCCAGGAATCAAACCCAAGTCTCCCGCATGGAAGGCAAGCCTTCTACCTCGGAACCAACACTGGCCATGTGCAGTAAGCCCAGGGCAGCATCTGAGCTGCTTCCAGAAGGTACACAATGAAGGCTGTTGGCAAGATAAAGACTTCCTGTCTGCCGCCCTCAGTGGTTACAGGGAGGTTACAGGGAGGAAGGTGTGGATCACCTGTGAAATCAACACAAGACCAATTGACCTTGTGTTAGTTCGTGATGGCGAGGTGTTGTGGGAGCAGCTGGCAGAGCTGTACCTGTGTCTCCACAGACGCTTTGCTTTGCCCACCCCACTTCCCAGAACTTCAAATCCCTTCACCATTTGTCTCCACACAACAAACCACAGATGGGCCGCCTGCATTTTTGTTGTTGTTGTTGCTTTTCATTTTTACAAGTGAAGTTAGAAAGAAAATATTGCTTGGTTTGGCGATGTCGTAAGTGACAAATGGAACCTATTAAGGTTGTGAAATTAGCAAGTAAGTGACATTAGTAAATTTAGCGGCATTTCTATCACTTTGCCAAGTACTGCCATCCAAACTCCGACTAGCAAAAGAGACTGTCACTTTTCCAAGTCACGGAGAACTTGAGTCGTCATTTACAGAGCTAAGGTCCGATGCCACAGTGGGCCTTTCACCCTGTAGACGCCTTTGTGGGTGACCCCTAGAACACAAGAGCCATTTATCAAAAGGAATGAAAAGTCCACTCACGGTGTTCTGATTATAAATATTCCCCATGTTTTTCCAAAAGTTTACTTGGCTGTTCAAAGACTTTTTGAAAAATGCCAACATTTAAAAAATCCCAGTATTTTGCAAGATGTGATTTGTGTTCATTAAAAGGGCTGCTACTTCGATGATCACGGAAAGCTTGAACATTTTGGAACCATGTAACTAACACTCTATCTGTAAAGAATGTAGCTTTTACAATTTAAAGTGATGAAATAAATAGCTTTACATTCCTCAGCGTGGCAAAGTCTACAACGCCAAGTCCACAGGCAGATGTGAGGACAGCCCCCAGCCCCACCATGTTCTCTGGTGGGGATGTCATGATGACAGTCTTGGAGAATGAGGAAGCCACATCAGGAAAGGGGAAACCTCCCCTAGATACAGCAACTACATTCCCAAGGGTGTAAATAGAAGTATTGTGGGCGGTGCTGGCTTAGTGGGGGAACCCTGCCTTCGGTGACCCCTGGCCACACACACCTCATGTGGCCACACACACCTCACACACCGCTGGCCCACCTCATCACTGACCAGTGGACGCTCATGCGCTGCTAAGATGAGGAACAGGTTTCAGTAGAACTTCCAGACTGAGATGGAAGAGACACCTGGCCGTCCACTTCCAGAAAACAGACAAACCTTATGGCTCACAATGAGCACTGTGAAACCCACTTGCTCTGATCTTGTCACCAGGAGGGGTCAATTGCTGGAGGAGGACATGAAACTTGATGACTTGGTGAGATGGAGACACACAAACCTTTCAATAAAGGTGGACTTGAACATGCCTGTGGTCACCAGGGGATGCAACCCGGCACATCTCCTTCTGGAGGGTATGGCGTCAGCATGTGTCGAGTGGATGGAATCTGTCTCTCCCTGCCTCTTGCCATCTGTCTGTCTGTCTGTCTGTCTGTCTAATCTATCTACCTACCTACCTATCTACTTATCCATTTATTCATCCTTTATGTATTCACCCATCAATCCATCCATCATACACCTATTGGTGGTGGTGGTGGTGGTGGTTATGTGCCATGGAGTCAGTTCCGACTCAACAGCAACCATGTGCAGGGTTTCTGAGGCTGTAAATCTTTATGGGAGCAGAAAGCCTCATCTTTCTCCTGAGGAATAGCGGGTAGTTTCTAACTGCTGACCCTGAGATTAGCAGTCTAATTCGTAACCACTAAGTTACCAGAGCTCCTTTCATATACCTATTATTTGAATATCTATCAGTCTATCTCTCTATCCATCCATAGCAAAAACATATAATCATTGACTGGCAAGATACCACCTTCTTCAAAGTCAGAAACTAATAGGATAAAATACCAACATCTCTTCCTTCTAGGTGGAGGACACCTGGTATTGGTTAGTGATGCTGTTTGTACTGTTTAGAGCTTTAGGAAGGTTTTTTAAAACAATAAGATGCGAAAGAGACCCATTTTCATACTACAAATAGTGACGTACACTCCACAAGGCAATCATACAAACAAGGAATCAGTTGACAGTGATGGTGGCCTGGCTAAGATGGTAACAGTGGGTCACACCAGGGCTTTTACCCACTTTGAAGTGACCTGCCCGTGTCTTAATTTCTGCCAGAGTCTTTAATTCCACCAACATTCTCCACACATTAACTCACAGGCTGAGCACAACGGCTCCAGTAGAGTGAGGGTGATGATCAAGAATTCGACATTTGGTTATTAATGACCTGAGCAAATACATATGAAATTAATGATGACTGAGGGAGTTTAATTATTTTCTGGAGAGAAGTGGGAGAGACGTGAACAGCTTCCCTTCTGAAATGTTCTGAGCACTCGGGTGAAGTGGCTGCTCACAAGCTGTTTTAATTAGCAAGGGGAGCCCATCAACTGCTTCCTTCACCCTTTCCTGGGTTCCTGGCAGGCTGATGACAGAACACACAGGAAGAAACTCAAGGGTGTGTGTGATGGGTTTCAAGAGGCTGGGGGGGAGTGGAGGGGTTGTCACCAAATGACCTGTGCATTGGTTACTGCGTCCACAGTGATGCTCACTCGGTTTCACCACTGGAAGCCACTTCTTTCACCAGCTCAGATGCCATCAACAGTTAAATTTCCCTTATTGCTTCTGGTCTTGAAGTTACACAAAACCAGCCAAAGCCCATTCAAAACACTTAGGTTCAATCAAAGATCAAGAAAACTTTACTCCAATGTTAAATATTAGAACTAGAAAGGGTTATTGAAAATGTCACAAGAATGAATGACGTTGTATTGGAAGAATTACAATGCATGCAGGACTTCCGCAGAGGCCTCCCTCGGGCACAGGGAAAGGCGGTTCAACAGCCCAGTGAGCGGGGTGGCCCTGGGGCACAAATGTTTGGTTAGCAGCTCTCAACTGCTAATCAAAAAAGGTTGGTGGTTTGAACTCATACAGAGGCACCTCGGAAGAAAGACCTGGCGATCCACTTATGAGAGGAGCGCAGTTGTGCTCTGTGCACATGAACTTAGCATGAGTCAGTGTGGACCCAGTGAGAAGTAACAATAACACGTTAGCCTGACAAAGCTGGTCTGGGAGAAGGCAGGAAATGCTCAAAGTGGCGAGAACCCACACTCTGGGGTTCAGGGTGGCCACCCCAGGGCTCTAGAGCCCTCCAACAGGAAGGCAGACCCACAGAGGGGACCCAGAGCACCGCACCGCACTGCACCCCTGCTGAAGGCCCTGCAGAGATGAAGAAAACAGAGTAGGGGCAGTCAGCCACTTCTCGGTGGTGGTGTGTGTGTGTGTGGGCAGGCATCACTCCTGTACTCACTGGCAAGAATCACCCTGGGGCGCTGGAAACGCATGGGGACAAGCAAGGATTGGAGTGTGGACTGAAGAGTCTTCTGGGGTCAGAGCCCCACAGAGTTGGAGAGAATCCACCATCTTGCAGACCTGGGGTTTCTGACTCAGATGAGGGCATGTGGACAAATGGCCACAGCTCAGATGGCCTAGGGCATGTTTCTAAAGTGTCCTATTCAATGCTCTTCCATTACCACCATCCAAAGACCCTTCAACCTTCTGAACAGGGGGCCTTCACTTCCAGCTAGTATCAGCTCCTGAGTCAGACAGCTGCTTCTGACTTTATCGAGAATTCATCCGTAATAACATTTCACTCAAAAGATTTTTGACACAAAACAGAAACTGACCTTTTTCAAAGCCTGGTATTATTACCAGCATCCTGAATCCCAGGAGCCCTGGTGGCGCAATGATTAAGTGCACATCTCTAACTGGAAAGATGGTGGTTCTAGCCCATGTAGCTGGTCTGAGGGAGAAATACCTGGCCATCTGCTTCCGTAAAGATGACTTTGGGAACCCCGTGGGGCAGTTATGGTTTGTCACGTGGGGTCAACCAGGAGGCACAGAGCTGCTGGGTGAGGTAGAATCTCCAACTTCTGGGTTAGCAGTAGTAGAATGCCTAGCCATTGTGCCACCTAGCCCATTGTTTGGAATCTCAGCTCCATTCACCTGCCAGTGAAGTCAGTAATTCACTGCAACCTGCTTTGGGGCCTCAACGTTATCATCTTTAAAATGGAAATAATTATTCCCCTCCCCAGCCCAGGTTTCTGGGAGTTCAGTTACAATGAGGATTCTGTGTGAACAAGCCTATGAGTATTGTATTGATATTAAGTTGGTGGTGGGTGTCGTCGAGTCGGTTTCGATTCATAGTGACCCAATGCACAGCAGAACGAAACAGTGCCCAGTGCTGCCTCAGGTTAGTCACAACAGAGCCCACTGCTGCTGCCACCGTGCCAATCCATCTCACTGGGGG
>NW_006408756.1:2469316-2512286 GCF_000296735.1 Chrysochloris asiatica
TTCTACTCCCGTAAAGATTTACACCCTCAGAAACCCTGTACAGGGTCGCTATGGGTCGGACCCGACTCGATGGCACTTAACAACAACAACAACAAAAAGTAAGGAAACTTGATTAATGTGAACTCAGAGTCAGCAGGCACCTTGATGACTGACTACAATCGACAGAATACCAGAGACCTTCTTTTGTCTCACCTGCAAGCAACCAGCTTTGGCGAGATGCCCTGCGCTGGATCAGATGCTCAAGTGTGCGATTTTACCAGCTTAAAACAACGAAATGCATTAAATATAGAATGCACGCACCAAGTCATACGCAGTCATGGAAACCAGGCAAATGCAAAGCAATTATTTTTGCTTTCGTCTCTCCCACCAAACCATCCACCGATCCCCATTTTTCATCCCAGGCAACCATCGCCCCAGCTCTACAGTAATGTCATCCGGGCCAAATCTATCCTGAAATATTAGAGAAAATGGGAAACGAGGGGAAAATGGTACAATCTAAATAATCATTTAAGCCACAAAGTCATATTTCTATAGCACAGTGCAAATAGAATTTTGCAGAATGCAGAGAACAAAATGCCTCCAAAATCAGTATTTCCAGCTGGACGTGCAAATTAAATGATATTCGAGGATGAGATTAAAACAATGATTTAAGATAGAAATTGAGTTATAGTATTGCAAGCCTGCCTACTGCTGAATCTGTTAACAGAAGAAATGTGTTAGCGTTCAGTCAGTTCATCTCCCTAAACAGGTGGGCCCTGGGAATTCTTCTATCAGAATAGCAGCAGGGATGTCGAGAAACACTTCCCCAAACACGTGTGGACGGACTGATGACGTAGCCAGGTGCCTACTTACGAGAGGGGGTGCCTGGGTGTTCTTTCTCACCTTTCGAGGGAGCAGGAAACGTCTTCATTGGAAGCATTCTCATTGGGCCGTACCTGTAAGTCTAAGCACTTGCGGAAGACCCGCCTTCTGCGCAGAGAGGTAATTTGGCCCTGCGCAGGCAAAATCTGCAAATCCAGAGCTCCAACAGTTAGCTTCTGCTCAGGTCCTCACCGGGTTTATTCCCTTTGAAGAGTGGGAGGCTGCCCAGTCCCATGAGATGCTGTTCAGTGACGCACAGGAGTCAGTGGTACTCATTCCCTGGACACAAAGCAGCCCCAATTGCTGAGAAGGGTAACCCAGGCAGTCTCTAGGAAGTGAGGCAGTTTGGGCAGGGCTGGCTGGACCTATCCCTGACCAGGGGTCTGATATGAGCACTGGCAGGAACCACTCACAGCCCCCCACCCCTGCCCTATCTCAGGCCGCTCCCCATGCGTTCAGTAAGGATTGGAGCCAGGAAACAGCTGGTCCAACTGCCTTTACTGCGTGGGCAGAGCATCTATGAACAGGTGTGCTCTGCGGTGGACTGTGGGCACGCCCCCACCCCGTCATCCCTGGACACGCAGCCCCACCAGGAAACTTCCCCTTCCTTCCCTGCACCGTGGCCTCCCCCGCTGGCCGGTTCCCAGTTCTATGCTGCCATGGCTCTCTCCTGTCCCCATACAGCGCTGTCCTTGGGCTGTGCCCCTCTGGGTATACTCTTCAGGACCCAACAGCTCCCTGCGCACCCCCAGTCTCTCCAGGGTCCTAACCTTAAACTGGTACCTGCCTTGCTCCATGTCCTCCAGGCACCAAGGATGGAAGGTGGGACACCGCCACTGCCTTCCTCTCCACAGGAAAACATCATCACCCCATTGTCACAGTGCCCGTGTCTGCCCCCGGTTCGCTCCTCAGCCAGTGGCCCCAGAGCCCTACTAAAGCCACTCAGTGTCCGTAGAGCTGAACGGCTCCATAGCCTTGACAGTGGCTAATTCTTCAGACACAGATTTCCAGAACTTTCTTCTGAGGTGACTGAGTGGACTTGGATTGCCAACCCTCCAGGTAACACTAAGGTGCTTCAATGTTGAGATACCCAAGGAGCATTCATTCATTCATTCACTCATTCACTCAGTCCCTGCTGGAACCCAGTTGGGAGTGGAGGTGGGCTCTGCCATTGAACTGACTGACATGAGGCGCCCTCCTGTGTTAGGGTGGAACTCTGCTCCTGCCTCTGGCTGTGCCCCTCTGGGTATCCTCTTCCAGGACCCGACAGAGAGCTCCCCATGCGTCCCTGCCCCCAGTAGGGTTTTCAATGACTGATTTTTCCATAGATTGCCAGGCCTTTCTTCTGAGTGCCTTTGGGTGGATTCAAACCACCAACCTTTTGGTTAGCAGCTGAGCATGCTCACCATTTGCACCAGCTGGGGATTCTGTCTTGTCCCGGTTGGGAACCTCTCTCCTTTGTCAGGCAGTGAGTGGCCAGCTGAGGGACTCCCACCCCACACTAGCACCTCACCCCACTTCCTCCTTATCAAGGAAGGGCAATCATTTTTATATGCTCACTTGTGACTTGGTACTTTGTTTGTGTTTTCCCTCTTGTATCTTTTGTTTCCCTTTTTTTTGGTCTGTTTAGGTGGCCTTTTTTGTATTGGTCTCTTTGTTGTTGATTCTGACTCTTAGCAACTGTGTATAGGGTTTCTGAGGAACAGCTTGGTGGGTTTGAACTGCTGACCTTACAGCGCCACACCAGGAATCCGAGGGCAGTGCAATTCTTACTGCCTCTGACAGAGGGCTGCAAAGACAAGAGTCCTAGGGGTCTCTGAGGCACAACTCAAAATCACCCGTAGCCGAGATTACATCTCCCCTGTGAAACCTGCCCCCTCCACTGAACAAGGTGTATGGCCCATTGGGATCCTGGAGCCCAGGCAAGAACAGGGTGCTCCAGGAGTTGGGCTGAGTCCTGTTGAGCAGTGACTCAGGACTGTGGTCAGAAAACAAAGTACCACCGCTTGCTTTGGCTTTGCTCTTGTGTGGGTTTATCAACATCTTCATCCAGGTCGGCAGTGTGCCTCGGGCAGTGTCAGGATGGGCACCATCTCGCTGAGGCCACGTGATGCATTTGCCTCCAGCTCCCCACTTGAGCAGTGCAGAAGATAAGAACAAACTTGAAAATCCCCGATAATCCTTGCTTTACGAAGAAACAGTTTTATCTAAATCCTGCTTTTAAAATTGTGCTTCTTCAAGTGATGTCAGTAGAAGCAAACTTCCCCACCCAGTGTTCCACCTGCCTCGAGAGAGTGTTATCCCAGGGCTCCACAGTCAGGTTGGGGGCTTGTTTCCCCAACTAACCATCATCAGTCTCCATGAGCTTGCAATCCCAGCTGGTCTCCCAGCCCCGTAACACAAGGGGGATGGCGAAGATGGCCTACAGAACTGGATGGTGTATTGGTTCTTGTCCTGTGCCAGACTCCTTGCTCTCCCTGCCCACAGACCCTCACCCCAAGGCACACCTGTGAGCCCCATTCTGAAAATACACTGAATCTGAACTAATTTGGTAAACACTTTTATATGCGAGATACTGCTCGAGCACTTACAGTCTGATTCATTATACCTATTTTATAGATGGGAAAACTGAGGCAAGAGAAGGTTATCCAGGGCTTCCTCACTGCACTTTCTCCCTTCCCTCAAGCCACCAGTGACTTCTGCATTCTAAGGACTTCCACACCCTTCAGTCCTCTTCCCCCTGGTTTGCATGTATGGAGAGCTGGGCTCCCCACCCCCACTCAGTGACCCACAATCCTGGATAGTAACTGGTATGACAGCAGTGACCTGGAGCAGGTGGTTCAGTGCGATGAACGGCTCCATTATCAACTGTCGATGCAAGAGGGAAAGGCTGTGAGATGCCGATGCCATTCGTCTGTATCTATGGATCAAGCTGATAGCAGCCTTCCCTCTCCTGGTTCCAGTTCGCTCCAAGGGCCAATGGTTCAGATCCACCTAGATGTGGATGCAAACACTTACACTGTGTCTCTCTTAAGTCTGAGCAAAGAATATTGAACGTGCCATGGGCTGCCCATAGAATCAACAGATCTGTGTTGGAAGAAGTGCAGCCAGAGTGCTCCTTGGAGGCCAGGGTGGCCAAACTTCATCTCTCATACATCAGACATATTGTCGGGAGGGACCAGTTGCTGGAGAAGGATATCATGTTCGGTAAGATGGAGGGTTAGAGAAAAAGAGGAAGACTCCCAGTGAGATGGATTGGCCAAGTGGCAGCATCAATGGACTCAAGCGTGGCAACAATAGTGAGGTTGGCCCAGGATCAGGCAGCGTTTTGTTCTGCTGTGCATAAGGTCGCTATGAGTTGGTACCGACTCAATAGCCTAACAATAACAACCACATCCTCATTACCAGCCTGTGTTTGGAGAGTGTGCCGCACCCTTCCCTTGATCGCCCTTGCTGTCTTGCTCTGGATCCTCTCCATCTCTGATAGATCTTTCTAGAAGTTCCAGAACAAGGAACTTCTCTGCCGGCCTCAGCTGTGAGGATTCCAGTTAGGAATCATGGTATCTCTGCAGCACAACCAGGGTGTTCACTTGGCTCGGTTCACCTTCTCCATGCCCAGCGTGAAGCAAGACCCTAACTTACAACACTCACAACAATGAAAGATGAAAAATAACGTTCTGTCCAGCACACATTTCTCCAAATAAAAGGCCCTTGAGGACGAATAAGAAGCTATGGAACCAAGAACAGATTCCCAAGTAACCATGTTATAGATTTCCTATAGATGGATGTCATGTCATGCTAGCAAACAGGTCTGTGGAATGATAAAAACCAACATTCAGCCCAGGATAGGGCAGTAAATAGAATTTATTAAGTACTTGTGAATTGCCTCCAGTGAGGAATTCATCTTCGATCTAGATTTTAATAAGGATTATATAATCATAATGAGACCATAATAAAACAGCATCACCTGAAGAATCCATTTTATTACCGATTTCATTATGAGTTCCCATTTATTACAATTCGTTGGATAGTCAAAACATATGTAAATGATGCAATATAAAATATATTAGAAACAAGAATTATGGTATGTGCCTGTGTAAATTTATCTTTCTGATCTCTAAGCTCTCCAGACTCCTGGGGTATGCACAATCTAAGGGGATTCCAGTAGAAGGCTTACATGTGGCTTTGGGTCTCAGGAACTGAATGTGAATGTGTCACTGGAAAAATGACCACTTCCTTCCTGCGGAGATGAAATCTAAAGTCTACGGGATTACATCTTGATTAGGAATAGAATATTCTCACCAACAGAACACTGGAAATTACACCAGAATAATGTGTTTTACTTTGGCCTCTGCAGGAAATCTTACTAAAAGCCTAATTAATTCCCTGCCTTAGTAAGTTCAGTACATGGACCCAATGTGAGCTTTCATAATAAGGGGCCAGGAGAATGGGTTTTGTATCCCCCAAACACACACACACAAAGACATCCAACAAGTCATTCTGAGTCATAGTGACCGTACAGGCCCTAAGGGACACATGAGAACTGTCCCATGAGGTTCCCAAGGCTGTAATCTCTATGGGTACTGACTGCCTCACCTGCTGACCTTTGGTTAGTAGCTGAGAGCTTTAACTTCTGCATCATCAGGTCCCCCAATGTCACCATCAATTCACTCCATAAAATACTGCAGACCAACCAGAGCAGATGGGAGAGCGTCACCCCACTGGATGTCTCCAGCATACTTCTAGCTTTGTTTTCAGCTATCTCTAGAGCTCCACTGCACCCCAGCCCTGTCTCCAGGCTCTCAGTCTCCAGAACTATGTCTTTTTGTCTCTACACTGGATCCTTCATATTCCTGGTCTCTGTGTAGGTCCTTGGGGGGGGGGGCACAGTTTGTGCTTGACCCCTAACCTGAGGTTGTTGGTTTCTACCCAGCCAACAGTGCTAAAGATAGGGGGATCTGGAGGTCACTTTCCATAAAGGTGATAACACGCAGTCCCACAGAGTGGCTTTGCTTTTTAACACTTGGGGTCACCAGGAATTCAAGCCATCTCAATGACAAAGACGTGGTATTGCGTTTTAGCCTCTATTTTCATTTTCTTGTTATTTTTTGGATGTGCCCTGTTCCCAGCTAATCAGTGATGCCCTTTGGGTGTGCTGCTGAGAATAATGGGGATAAATTTCAGCTTGTATGGAATTTCTGATGGCACCATGACGTAGCATCCCCTCCCCCAAAGTTCAAATGCTATGAAACAAAACAAGAAAAAGAAGGGGTCTAGTGAGCCAGTTCTGATAAATTCCATTTCTGTGATAAAATCTCAGGTCATACTGACAAAGCCTTCAGTGCCTGGGACAAGACCCACAGTGCCTTTGTCAGTAGAAAGGAGACTGGGGAGTGTCCAGGCTCTCAGTCACTGGGGGCATGGGACAGCTTTCTCCCCCTGCCTGTGAATACACCCAAAGCATCCCCTAGATTTCTGACACAAGGGATGCTGAGTGAGACACCACCAGTGGAGAGGTTCCCCGCCCTTGTGGCACATGCTCACTGCTTAGACAGTGCAGGTCACTTGCTTAAAAATAAAAAGATATTATTTGAAACACAATACAGGGATGAATAAGTGGAGTTCAGAGTGTTTTTAGGACAGGGGAACTATATGGCACTTTAACAATGGACACAAGAGGTTATGCATGTATTGGCCAAAACCCTCAGTACAAGTGAACACTCATGTAAACCATAATGTATAGTTTTGCTAGCACCAATGTATTAATACTGGTTCATTAATTGTTACAAATGTACCACAGGAATGCAAGTTGTCAATTACAGGAGCAACAGGAGGTTGAGGGGGGTTTCAGGAGGGAAGTGAGGACTGGGGGCACTGGGGGCTTCAGGAGGAACAGTGAGGACTGGGGGCACTCGGGGGTGGGGTTATATGGAAGCTCCTTGTACATTCACCACAACTTTTCTCCAAACCTAAAGTGCTCTAAAACAAACAAGAAAAAAACACCTAAATATGTGTGTTGAAGCCTTTTCCACCTCATGGCGACCCCCTCATGTGTCTGAGTTGAACTGTGCTCCAGAGAGTTTGCAATGGCTGAGTTTTTATGTTGGTTAGCATGCCTTTCTTCTGAGGAGCCTCTGGGTGGATTTGAACCCTGAACACTTTGCTATTAGCTGAGTGTATTAACTGCTTATACTACTAAGATTCTATCCCCAAAACAAAGTCTATTTAAAAACCATAGTGGTTACTATTATAGGGAGAGAGTGTCCAGGAGGGGGCCAGGAGGGCATCTGAGTACGGACATGTGCTTCTGACTCCCTTGTGGGAACTCTAAGGGAGAACTTTAAGATTTGTTTACTTTTCTGTATGCATGTTACAGCTCATGAAACGTTCTAGAAGGTTAGCAAGTATATGAGAAGTTTTCAAAATACCAGAAAGTCAAGAGAGCCCCCTCAGAGTGCCCAGAATAGTCCAGGGCACGGATCTTCCACCTTCTGGCTGTCCCCGCCTAGTGACAGAACACTTCACACATCAAACGAGTCAATTTGCAAAGAGCTTTCTGAAGGAACATAATTAGATTAAACGTAACATTTGTTAATTTTTCAGTTGCTCATTAAAATTGACATGTCATTTGATTTTGACAGAAACCTTTTTATCTTGATGTAAGGTGGTGGGCTCCTTCTGCAATAAAGCTATATTTAGGAAGTTCGGAAACATGACAACTTGCAACAATGAAAGTGAAGCCAGCCTTTCCACCATTGACACCGAAGACTCACTCATGAGATAGCTCGTCTTCCACCTCACAATTGATTACCAGGAACAACAACTGGGGGTGTGGCCTTGACTTAAACTTTTCAAAAGACAAACGTCATAGAGAGAACAGTCCGGTTCTGGTTAGGTGTTGGGAGGGATGGAGTGAGTCTGTGTCACCAGCAGTGCCTGGGGGTTCTGACCACGGCGTGTGTGTCCTTCAGTCCTGGGGGGGAGGGGTGTTGCAGAAGGTCACCACACTCAGCTGCTGACCAAACGGTTGTAGCTTTAAGTCCACCCAGAGATGCCTTGCAAGAAAGGCCTGGCTGTCTACTTCTGAAATGTCAGTCATAAAACCTTGTGGAACACAGCTCTGATCTGACACTCATGGGATCAACTGCTTTGGTGCCTTCAGTGTTTCCTTCATTACAAAGCAAACCTCCCTAGGTTGTCCAGTGCCATCGAGTCGATTCTGAGCTCACAGTGGCCTTACAGGGCAGAGGAGAGCCGTTCCACTGGGTTTCCAAGGCTATCATCTTTACAGAAGCAGAAAGCCACATCTTTCTCCCCAAGAATCCCCAAACCAAACCAACCAACCAACCAACTACAAAACCCACTGCCATCAAGTTGATTCCTGCTGGCAGAGACCCTATGGGACAGGGAGGAACTGGGTTCCCAGGGCTGTTCTCTTTACAGAAACCAAATGTCACAGTTTTCTCCTGCAGAGCGGCTGGTGAGCTCAAACCATGACCCTCTGGTTAGCAGTCCAGTGCTTACCCCACAGCACCAACAGGACTCCTCTCTGGGTTGACAGAGAAGCTAAATGGCTCGTGCTTACTCCCCTAAAAATAAGGGGATATATCCTCCTGGTTCTCATCGCTGCATGGTCAGTGTGGACTCAGGAAATGTTTTCCCTCTACCACCACATGGGGCATCATGATCTTCAGGCAAGAGAAGAATGGGGGACACCCGCAGACATATACACAGGGCAACCCCACTAGCCCTCTCCCTCCTAGTGTTCCCCAGCCAAACATCGCAGCTGCTACTGCTCAGATCCCATCCACATCTCTGAGAGCCCAGCCTGGGGCTCCCTCACCAGAAACTTCCAACTGAGTTAAATTACACAGCAAAGCTTTGAGCAAATGGGGATTATATGAAACCCAGGAATTCATCCGCCATGAGGTCTGGCAAAGGTATCATTTGCGCTTAATAACAACGGAGCTGTCATTCAGAAAATGACCCCCCTGAATAATTTCTGACCTAGAAATGAGGAGCTGGCATTGACACCCACCTGTGATGCCAATGCAGATTTGCACGTTGGCATTAGAAAGAGGGATCTGTTCGTAATGGAAGTTATTGGGAAGTGGGGAGGGGGCAGGGGCTTTGGGAGATTATGGTCTTTTTGTTAAAGGAGAACTCACAGAGGTGGTTTGTTGCTCAGCCAAGAAATCTCTCAGCAATGGCTTTATTTCATGAGTGAGAAATGACTGTTGTCATGCATGTTATTTTAATTTTAAGTTTGACTTAGTTTAAGACTCGTAAGAAAGCTCAAGATGGGTGCAGAGTTCCGGTATCCCTGTGCACCCGCTTCCTCGCGGTGATAGTACCTTCAGTCATCCGTTTCCACGAGCCTCACTACCCAACAGTACAATCCGACCAGCTCAGTTACAGTCTGCCCGGCTCGCACCCTTCTCACAAGCACTCTTTGAAACAGGTATTTAATTGACTTTCCATCTTGAATGTACCCCTCCAGCCAAGTGGAAACGTGGCCTGTTCACAACCATGTCCCCATCACCCTGCAGGACACACAGAAAGCTGTACAACGGATGGCAACAAGCTGTCAGGTTGTAGTGACGTCGCTTTTCACCTCATGGTTAATAAATGGCACTGCTGAGAATAATGAAGCCAATGTGCAGATACACCATGGAGACTCAGCTGCAGCGTCTCTGGGAAATCCTCGGGTTCCTAATCAGACAACACATGACCCACCGCCTCTGTCCCTACAGGGAACACCCCCCAGGATCTCCTTCTCCTGGGTGGGGTCCTTGCAGCAGGTCCTGTCCAGAGAAAGCCCACAGCACTATCTCACAAGGCTGCGGAGATGCTGACCCCCAGCCCTGCTCCTGCCCACCGCTTCCTCAGACGTCCCCTTTGTAAGGTGAGGCCCAGGTTCTGGGACTGTGCCGCCTGCTTCGTGTGGACCAGAGTGCTTCAGAATGGTGGGTACCTGGGAACTAGCTGAATTGCATCATTTACAGATTTTAACCAAGGGACCTCTTTGTACTGGCTCCTCCCTGGCCCCTCCAATATGTGTCAGCCCTCAGGAGCTTCCTGAGATGCTGCCCAGGTAGCACCAACTTCTAGGAGCTCCTGCAGCCCTTCAGCCTCTTGAATTGTCACCCTGGAAATGAGTCAGATCCAAATGTAATAGCAAGAGGTACTGAAGGAAAAGGAAGAAAAAACTGTATGAGTGTGTGTGCATGTGTGGGAGTATATGTATGCATGTCTCTGGGTGTATGTGTGCATATATGTGTGTGTATGCATGCATGTGCATCTGCACGTAAACCCATGTGTACACATATGCCTGTGTACATGTATGTGGGAGTATATGTATGCATGTCTCTGGGTGTATGTGCGCATATATGTGTATATGTATGAATGCATGTGCACCTGTGTGTAAGCCTGTGTATATATGTGTGCCTGTGTACATGTATGTGTGAGTATATGTATGCATGTCCCTGGGTGTATATATACATACATGTGCACACATGTGCACATGTGTGAGCGTATGCAGGAATATCTGTGGGTAAGACTGCATATATATGTATGCCTGTGTACATGTATGTGTGAGTATGTGTGCGGGAGTATATGCATGTATGTCTCTGGGTGTACGTGTGCATACATGTGCATATAAGTGCACATGTGTGAGTGTGTGCATGCATGTGCATCTGTGTGTAAGCCTGTGTGCTTATCCAACAGCTCCACACTAAGACTCCAGATAATATGTTCTTATAAAAACTTTAATAAAACTTGCACACACACGACTATACACAGGGTAGTGCTGAGGGACAAGAAAGAAAACAAGGAACAAGTATTTGATGATATCTAAGGACAAATCCTATTTTGTCACTGAAATCGTGTTGATCAGGGAGGGGCCTACCCCCTTGCTATCCAGTGGAATCCAACTCACGGAGACCCTAGAGGGCAGAGTCGAGCGGCCCCACAGAGCTTCCCTGGCTATCACCTTTACGGAAGCAGTGCCACATCCTTCCTCCCAGGGAGCGGCTGCTGGCTTTGAACTGCCAACCTCTTAACCACTGTGTCATCAGGGCCCCCTGTGTAGTCACAGGTTTACTAGGCACTCACAGACTATGACACAGCTGTGATCCACACCCTGCTTGGCCCCATAAAAGGACGGGGTTTAATTAATTTATCAATGTTTTTCTTTGTTCCAGTTCAAGTTCGATTCGTTGGATTAAATGATATAATGGATATAAAAAGCCTTTGAAAAGAGCTTCAGGCACTCCACAAATAGAAAGTGTCTTCATCAAAACCATGGAAAACAATTCGTCCCAGTTATAATTGTGTGGTATTTGCACAGGTGTGTAATAGCAGACCCACGTTTGTACCACAACTTACAAGTTACACAGCCCGTCCAGGATGTGTCTGTGAAAAGTGCAGTGTTGTGCGGTCCACACACTGCCAGATTTATCTATAGAGGGAGCCTGCTTTGAAATTCAAGCCCCAAGTAGCTTTGCGCTTCCTCAATAGGGAGCAATAGCTGAATTAGTCAGAAACCTTGTCCCCTTTAAATGACACAATCCCAGCCGAGCAGATGGGTTTGTCCTTGCGAATCTCCACCAGCAGCAACTTAGCTGTCATTTGTCCTTGTTTTCAGTATTGTTGTTGTGAACTGCCATGTGTGGCTCCTGCTCGTAGCAGCTCATGCACAGCCGAACAAAAGCATTCCCGGACCTGCACCATCTTCAGGATTAAGCGTATTCTGAGTGCCTCCAACCCAGGTAACTCATTTTACAGACTGCTCTGTTGGTCCATAGGGTTCCACTGACAAATTTTTAGAAGATCTCCAGACCTCTCTCCCAAGTCTGTCTTAGTCTGAAAGCCCTGCCTAACCTTTCTACCATGGGTGATGGTACTGAAGTTTCAATGATACTGCTCCCTGCTTTGCAGCAACATGGATGCCACCCCAGCATGGTGGGCCACCCTAGTACGACAGGTCACTCCCCAGTATGATGAATCACCAGCATGACGGGCCGACAGACAATTGCTAGTAGAAGTTACTTGCCATCAATACTTTGGTGTTTTGGTGTCTCTGACATGGAATTCCTGGGCAGTGCCAACAACAATGTGCTGGGCTACTAAGTGACGCGGTGACATTTTGTGTGGACTGTGCCTCAAGATCTACTTCTGACAAACCAGCCACTCTAAAGTCTATGGGGCCCAGTTCTGCTCGGACACATCAGAAGTCACCCACCGTGAATCAGAGTCGACTTGATGGCAGCTTTACTGAGGGTGGGACGGAGGAAAGGTCAAAAGAGATCAAAGTCAGCCCAAGCTTCTCTTGAGGATGTGGCACAGCTGCCCAGATGTGTGCAGCTTGTGTCTGCATGAAGGATCTGAGGAATCATCGGCCAGGATAGCTTAAAAGTAAAAAGCTGAAGACCAAGAGAGTAGGCGCTGGATCAGGTAATAAGGCCACCTGGTCTGACAACTACAGCGTCCACATAAGACAATGGTCTTACTGTGCGCCCTGGTGTGCAGCGCCGGAGCCACCACATCATGGCGCTCACCCGGTGGAGAAGCAGAATGAATCAATTAATAAAAACAAATAGCCTTTTACCAAGTTAAATAAAAGTGAATCTAAATGAAGCCACTGTGTGGATAGCAGATTTATGCCTTCGATAACCATTCCACTCCAAGATGGAAACGTTTTAATGGGGCATTAAAATGATCAAATTAAACTTTAATGCAACACTCGGTGGCAGGAACCACTACACATTCAGGGTTTAGAGAACACAGAGCAACCTCCACCTGCTACCAGGGCCCTGGGAAAAAACCCATCCCAGGAGGCTGTTCCATCAAACCAACAGAACCCAGGCTCTGCCAATCCCTGTCCACTAGTGATCTTTTTCCTCATGCCAGCCACACACACTGCCTGAGCATCTCACTAGCCATTCACACTCACTCAAGTTTGATTATAGTCAGCCTTGCTCCAACTCACTACACCCCATGTGACAAAGAAGAACCTCCCCATAGGGCTTCCCAGGTTGTCATCTACTGTGTCAATATAGAACTATCCCATAGGGCTTCCCAGGTTGTCATCTATTGTGTCACTGTATACTCGTATATATTCTTACACATCATCCACTCACAGTGCCCCCTGGTGTAACAGAAGAGAACTACCCCACAGGGTTTCCTAGGCTGTCATCTACTGTGTCACTATATACTCATACACACTCTTATACATCATCCACTCATAACGCCCCCTGGTGTAACAGAGGAGAACTGCCCCACAGTGTTTCCTAGGCTGTCATCTATTGTGTCACTATATACTTATATATACTCTTATAGATCATCCACTCACAGCGCCCCCTGGTGTAACAGAGGAGAACTACCCCACAGGGTTTCCTAGGCTATCATCTATTGTCATTATATACTCATACACACTCTTATACATCATTCACTCATAACGCCCCCTGGTGTAACAGAGGAGAACTGCCCACAGGGTTTCCTAGGCTGTCATCTATTCTATCACTATATACTCCTATATACTCTTATACACCATCTGCTCACAGCGCCCTGTGTGACAGAGAACTGCCCCATGGGATTAAATTAAGACTGTCATCTACTGTGTCACCATATACTTTTACATATCATTGACTCACAATGCCCCGTAGAACTTCCCATAGGGTTTCCCAGGCTGAAATCTCTATAGAGCTCTAGGCCTTTCCCTGTGGAGTTGCTGGGTGGGTTCGAACCTCTGCCCTTTGGGTTAGCGGCCGAGTGCTAACAGGGCTTCTCTCCTTCCGGTGAAGGAGTCCTGATGAGCAGAACCCATACCATCAGTCTTACTGGAGTGAGTTGCTCCTCAGGTGGAACCCGGTGTCTTCTGGGGCTTGAGAGCCACACATACCCGACTTCCTTACAACATCTGTGTGGAAATGCAACAGTAATGCTCAGGAGGCAAGAGCAGACACCGTGAGTGGAGCTGCTTGGCTGGAAAGACTATCGTCACCCTCATGTTCTCACACACAGTTGTAAATTGCCTCTTGGCAATTTACAAGGACTCAGAGTCCCAAATGCTGGACGCAATGATGGAAGCATTAGGAACCAACTGTTTCCATTCTCAAAGGGACATCCAATGTGCCTCAAGCTTCAGAAGATACAGAACATATGTGCCCCCTGTGACACACACCAGAAACTGCTGTGGCCAGAAGTTTCCCAAGAACCATCAACAGCCAGTGAAGTGTGTTGACTATGCCTTTTTTACCACAAGGGTACTCCAAAGACAAGGGGATGGAGAGGTTGCAGCCACACCCAACAACATGGATGGGTCAAGAACATCATGGCGGCACAAGAAGCATTTGCACAAAGTGCAAAGGCAGGCAAAGCTAATCTGGTCAATGTGATTCAGGAGTGTGGGGGCTGTTGGGATGGGATGATGACCAGAAGGGGTCCAAGGAAGCCTCTAGATAGGAGAAGGGCTGGTCTTGTTCTGCCTGTTGTTCTGGGGCCTGGTACACTGGGTGTTCAGGCTGTGAAGTTCACTAGCTGTGTGCATTTTTTGGTATATGTGTGATACCTCATGAGATTAAAAGCAGAAACCTGGGTTATAAAAATAGGACTCTTTGCAGGAACTGACAGGGTGACTACCCCCGCGCTGCCCGCTCCCCACTAGGACCAAGACAGGGGCACCGCCATGGTTGTATACGACTGAGAGGATGGCGGTTCCACTTCCTAAGAGGGGCTGAATGTGGGTGCTGGGCCCACTCACTGGCCCTGAGCACAGAGCCCAGTTATTTTTAGTGGCGGTCGTGGGCAAGCCTGTGGTCTGACATCTCACCCCAGCCTGGCTTGCAGTCCTAAGTTATTACAATCAATCTGTGCTCTCCAATGTGCTGACTTTTGGCTTTAAAATAGCCCAGCCGCTGAGCTTCTTGCCAAATGACCTTGTAAATTGTTCCGTGTCACGATGACTCACTGTGAGGCAGGTGTGCAGTTTCCAGAGGGTTTGGCAATGCAGACCCTAGCATCAGGCTGCCTGAGCATGGTCCTCGCTCAGCCTCAGTTTCCCAACCTGTAACACAGACTTCATAGTCTGCCCACCTCACATGATGATCTTATGACGGTAGCAGTTCTTACCATGATGGTTATCACAACCAATTCTGGAATAAAGGCCAGCTTCAACGCTACTACAGGTTTGGATCCAGACCATCCCAGTAAAGTGAGCCACATGCCTTACTGGTTCCCAGTGTGTACAAGCTGTGTGCACACGAGACTGTGGTCTATGCAACAGGCAACACGATGATGGGAAAGTGTGAAATATTGTGGGTCCAGCATTCCTCAGACTGAAGACCGCCATCCTTCTGCCAACTGTGACCGCTACTTGGTGACAGAAGCCATCATCTGCACGTCTTCTCGGTGAGGCCGGTGATAAGCCCTTCCAGTGTAAAAATCAAGTGGGCAGCCCTCCAGCCATCATCATCCCACTGTCTTCATCCCATACCTACCTTCCCTCTCTCCTACATGGTCCTAGTAACTGTGACTCAAAGGGTAACACATCTAGGTCTTGTTGATTCCTCATGTCCAATTAATGCTGTTAAAGTGCCTTTGATCTGGTTCTGATTAATAGTGACCCTGTATAGGGCTTCCAAGGGGCAGCTGGTGAGCTTGAAGCGGCAACCTTGTAGTTTAAACCAACTTTGCAGGCCAGCGTATTAGTCCACAGCACCACACCAGGACTCCAACAAGGCTGTAATCTTTGCGGAAGCAGAAAGCCTCATCTTTCTCTTCCCATGGAGTGGTTGGTGAGCTCGAACTGCTGACATTGTGGTAGCCCAATGCTTATCCTACAGAGCCACCATGCATCCCACCCAATGAATAACTCTTGCTTTTTTGGGCCAGTCTCTGAAGCTTTCTCAGTGAATTAATAGGGGTGGGGGTGGCAGGAGACATAACCACAATCTCCATTTCATCTGGTTTGTCCAATCAGCAGAGATATTCAGACAGACAGCATATGTTCCATGAAGGAAGCGGGTTCAGGGCAGAGCCCGGCTCACACAGTGCTCACTTCAGGGGAGGGCAGGGGAGAGCTTACCCAGTGTCACGTCAGGGGAGGGCAGGGGAAGGTTAACCCAGTGGTCATGTCAGGGTAGGGTAGGGAAGAGATTACCCAGTGGTCACATGAGGAGCTCCTTTTTGGGTGGGAAGTCCCGTATCTTAAAAGAGTCTATTCAACTTTACATTTAACATGGGAATTAAGAAAGAAGGGGGGAGGGATGAAGAAGAAAAATGCCCTTGGTGTCCCTCTGTCCACCATCCTTGCATGGGGCTAAGTGCCCTGGCCTGAATATTTAAGTCAGTATGAATAATGGATATATCTGCCTTAAGAGAAGAAAAAGCTCTTGCTTGGTCCTATATTTATAACACAAAGCCAAGTAGTATTTTTATATTTAAATGTAAAAACAACAGAAGTGCTATGTATGGTGTGCAGATATGTGTGTTTTCTAACAAAAGTCAGCAGGAGGCAAAGATGAGAAGTTTTGGTTAGAAGCGAGGGGTGGGCAAGCTGGCTATTTGGATCCAGTATCGCTGACGCCCTGAGCCTGCCTCCCAATGGGGCAGTACTCAGCTGGAGTTGAATGCAAGTTCTCTCACTTCAGAATGATGACCATCCCTATCTGTCCACCTCCCAGACTCCACAGTCTCTTGTCTGAGGTCCCTGAGACACCTTGTTCTTGGTCATGGGCACATACAGGGGGGCTGCAGGCATTAATTGAATGGCAAAACCTTTACTGAAAGCACATATTTACTGGGCCTGAAGTTGACTGGTAATATATCAGCATGACCCTTGGCAATGGAACTGGGTTGAGAGCAATGGATTTATTTGGCCTTGAGAAAGAAAAACGGAATTTTGGTCCAAATATTCATCTTCTCAAGAACAGCTCTGAAATTGGCATCAAGAGGATTTAGATGGGTCATAAATAATGACATTTCCTATGAGTGGTGACAAGAAACAGCAGCTCCGGGATGGAGGTGTGACCTGGGTCTCCACCCTCCCATGGCTAGGAGCCTTTGGTAAGGGGCAGGTGGGCACCATTGGGACTCCACCTTTATCTGAAAACAAGATGCCCAGGCTCCCCAAGACATAGGGCAAATGTTCCATACGTGGGCGTGGAGTTGAGAGAAAAGAAAACAGGATTATTATTATTATTTTTAATATAAAACTTTCCAACTTTTGCACTTAGCATGATTGAGAAACTTAAAGAAAGTTTTTTTTTTAAAATATATCAAAAGATTTAGCTCAAGAGAAAGGCGGCATCATTTCATGGCAATACAAGAATAGAAAGAGATGCAGAAACAACCAAGTCTGTCCCTATCACTTGAAGGCTATGTCACTGTGGTGAAGTGAGCCTCAGGCCCCTTCCCCACTGCAGAGTGATGGCCAATATGAAGCCCACAGGACTGATGAAGGCTGAACGGAGTTGAAACACGGGGAACTTGGCACAGTGCCCCCAGTAGATGATATGCACAGGAAGTTAGTGTCAAAAGTCAAAAAATCAAAGTCCTGGCATGTGCATGCAATGGAAAGTTTACTGCATGATCGAAGGAAATGAGCTATTTAGTTGTGGACAGATGTGGGGAGGCCTTCCATGCCTGCTGCTGAGTGGAGGCAGTTCATGGGTAATGGCTGTGGCCTACAAACCCCAACTCCAGGACCTTCGGGAAAAGATATATACAGAAGAGTGATCGGTGTGAAGAAGTGGAGCAGGGACACTATGCCATTCTGTACGGTAGACACAGGACGTGGTCCAGTTCCCCCCATCACCATGTCACCACAAACGCACTCACGTGGACTTCTTGGCTTTCCAGTGCAGACAGAGTTCAGGATTACACAATACCACCATCTATGGAGATGTTGAGTTATGAATGACAAAATGGGGTACAGAAACAAGAAATGATGACACACTTCTGGAAAAATGGGGCCAGTAGACTTAATCGACACAGGGCTGCACAAACCTTCAATCTGAAGGAAAATAAAAAAGCAGCAAAATCTGCAAAGTACAGTAAAGGGGAAATCACAATAAAATGAGATGTGTTTGCACATTTGTCAAAACCCACAGGACACCACAATACAGAGAATGAACCCGATACCTACTACGTTGTTGTTGATAAGTTCTGTCGAGTTGGTTCTGACTCACAGAGACTCTACGGGGTTTCCAAGAAGCTGCTGGTGAGTTTGAACTACTGACTTTGTAGTTCAATGTATCAATAGTGTACCACAATGTATCAACATTGGTTCACCCATTGTAACAAATGCACCACAGGCATGCAAAACGTTACTAACAGGAGAAACTCTGTGTGTATATTTGTGAAAGACAGAGGGAGTGAGGACTGGAGAACTCTACTTTCAGATGAAGATTTTTTTCTTTTGAAAAATCTAAAAGCATGCAAAGAAATAAAGTCTGTGAAGGACTGTTATAAAGTCTGTGCCATACGACCGTACTTCCTGGCCTGTGTGCTCTGAACCCATCCATGGGCACTATCACACCTGCGGCAGGTGCAGGAGGGCAGGGAGACCCATCCTTCAGCTGCACACCTCTCAAAGTGACAGTAAGTCCAGCATCTGGGACCAAGTCCTTCACGATTTCAAAGGTTGCTTTGCTAATTGACAGCATGATTTCCACTAAGGGCATATCTGAACACTTTAAAAACACAGAGCAAAGAAAAACTGGCTTCACATGTGTCCTGAGCCTATGGTTGGAAATCAATTGGATTTTGATGGACTGGATTTATAGTTTACAAAACAAACAAATAATCTCAGTGAAAAATCTATCCAAGTCCCTCCATGAAAATGTAGACCTTCCTGGACTTGAATGTGTAAAGGACAGAGGTATTTGTGTCTCCCACGCATTCTACAGGCAGACATGGCATGGGGCACCAGTTTCCCGTAATTAACTGAGACGAGGTCCCTGGAAAATATGACTCTGTTTAGTCAGTCTTCAGAACCCATCATGATTCCCCCCTCACCACCCAATTCTCCTCCCTCTGACGACCTACTTTTGGTCTTTCATAAGCCAGTGCCTGGAGAACTGGGTCATGGTGGGCGAGTGCCCGCCCTGATGGATGTTTTAATAGGCTGAGCTGTTTAACCCCATTCTGCTGGAGGAAGTCCATTATTCAAATGGGAAACTCTGAGTAGGGTGTGGTCAATGCTCAAGTTTCTTTTCTCCCCAAGTCTGGGGACCCCTTTGGCATGCCTGAGATCACATGTTATACACATGCACATCTGTGTCACCCCAGCACCTGGTGATGGAGTTGCACAAATGAACCAAAGGAAACCTCATGGCTCACAACAGAACACTGTTGTGTGCTGGCAGACACACGACATACACAGTGGACAGGTACCGAGGATGGTGAAGATGGCACAGGGCCGGCAACATGCTGGTCTGCTGTCCATGGGTTGCCAGGAGGTGGAGCTAATTGGACAGGAACAAACAACACCAGCCCTTCTCAAGAGATGAATAATCTGGTGAGACACAGGCATTTCTGGGAAGGGAGAACAGGACCGGCAGCTCAGACCACTGCACAGCTGGCTCTGTGTCCCCAGAACAGAAGCCACACTCAGGTTAATTACCTAGCTGCATCAGTGCTGACCAGCAACCTTACCTACCTCTCGGTACAGACAGTGGGCTTGATGACAAACTCTGGGGCAGGAGGAGAGGGAACAAATCAAGGACGATGGAGAGTGTTCTTGGCTTACTGTACAATTTCAGTACCCCAGCAGGCAAGCTTCACAGTTCTCAGGAGCAGATAAAAGGGCTGTTTTCTCTATAGGCATCTTATCAGGAGTGTAGGAATTTACCAGACACTCATTCTACAGTACAGCCGTGAAAAACAATCGGTATTTTACGATCCAGTATATCCAGCCCCCAGGCACAGTAGCAACAAGCTCCTGTTGTCCAAGATGGGTTAATCTCAGCAAAGCCATTACCTCTGTCTGGTTTAGGAGCTAGGATCCCTTCAAAGTCTGCCCGATGTTTGCTAAACCTGCTGCTGCTGAATCGATTCCGGCTCATAGCGACCCCATGTGACACAGTAGAATGGCCCCAATAAGTTTCCTAGGCTGTCAATCTTTACGGAAGCAGACTGCCACATCTTTCTCCCACAGAACAGCTGGTGGGTGTGAACCACTGATCTTTTGGTTAGCTGGGAGCCTTAAGAACTGCGTCACCAGGGCTCCTCCAGATGCTTGCTACGCATTAAAATCCCTTTTTGCCTTTCTCTCCTCCCCTATAAAACAGCTACAATGTCGACTAATGTATAATCATATTTTATGATGCATGAGCATATTTATGAAAATCCATAAATAGTTTTAAATGGTTGTTTGAAAGTATCAAGTGGTGGTCAAGCTGAAGATACAGTCCTCTTTGAATCTTTTTTCTCAGTAGCGGGGGAGGAACAGCTGAAGAGTTTGCAGCAGAAGGTCAGCTGATTGGTTTTAGAGGAAGGAGCTGTACATTTTGGTGACAAGTAACGAGGAATTGTGGGGATTCTAGAAAACTTCCTTCTGCTCATGCGGAACCTGCATCAGGAACAAAAGGCAGTTGTTGGAACAGAACAAGGAGATACTTACTGCCTGGCTCAAACTCAGGAAAGGTGTGTGGCAGGGTTGTGTCTTTTCGTCACACTTATTCAATCTGTATGCTGAGCAAATAGTGAAGAACACAACATGAGGATTGGAGGAAGATTCATTAACGGTTTCTTTCAATGCTATTCACGGTGTGTTATAATCCAGAAAGTCAAATGCCTTAGCATAATTTAATACAACACAAGTAGACATCGGACAAATCTGCTACAAAAGACTTCTGTAAATTACAGTGTTTTGAAAAAGCAAAGACATCACTTTGAGGACTAACGTGCACCTGACCCAAGTCATAGTATTTTCAATCTCCTTATACACATGTGAAAGTTGGACAATGAAAAAGAAAGTCTAAAGAAGACTTGATATATTTGAATTATGGTGTTGATGAAGAATATTCAACATACCATGGACTGCCAGAAGAGTGAATAAATTTTAAGCTGATTTTAAGCCAGGCAGTGTCCCCTTGTTCTGTCTTGGAAGAAGTATAGACAGAATGCTCCTTAGAAGTCAGGATGGTGGGACTTCTTCTCATGTACTTTGGCCATGCTCTCAGAGAGCCACCTCGGCCTCTTGATACTACAAAGCCTGCCTCCCACAGCCCCTGGTTGGTCTCTGCTCCCAGCATCCTCCTTCCTTAGGCAGCAAATGCATGAGATTAATACTGTTGTTGGTCTCATCTGCCCTCAGTCATGTGCTCAGCACCCCTAGAACTCTAGAGCGGAAATCCCTGCCTCATCAAGGGCATGAAGAGACAGCAATCAAGACTTCCACACAAACTCTCATGCACTGGACACTCGCTTCTTCTACTCCCTAGCTGTCTCAACTGTCTGGCCTCCTGTGTAAAGCTACAGTCTCCCAGACACACCCACACTCCACAGAATGCACAGAGAGCCCACACGCACAAGTCCACTGCTCTTGAGTCAATTCTGACTCGGGACTCTACAGGAAAGAGCGGGGCTTCCCCACAGCATCTCCAAGGCTAGACAGCCTTTACAGAGCACACTGCTTCATCTCTCTCCCTCGGAGTGGCTGGCGGGTGTGAACCGCCAACATTTTGGTTAGCAGCTGAACACTTAACCATGGCACCACCAGGACTCCCTAAAAAATCACACCAAAGACCGAGAGTACAGCACTCACAGTCAGTGCCCCCTACTCGGTTTCAACTCACAGCGACCCCTTATAGGGCTTCCGAGGAGCAGCTGGTGGGTTTGAACTGCTGATCTTGCAGCGAGCAGTTCAGTGCTCATCCAACAGCACCACACCAGGACTCGTTTTTAGAAACACCACTTAAAATAAGCACAAGAGAGTACAGACTCTAACCTATCTCAAATCACTAAATTTCTGGCTTGAAGATCCCTCTGATCAGATTTTCAAACAACTTTAAATGAATAACATTCCACTAAAAAACACAGGCAGAGCTATGCAGGCTTCCAATAAGAACATTCCAAAGTCTGAATATAGACGCAGCTGATATTTACAATGATTTCCAAATGATGTTAACCCAGCCATTAGCAAAATCTACAATTGATTTTAATGAGAACCTTCACCATATGGGGGAAGCTCCCCGCCCCTTTCTCTCTCTCCTTCCTTTTTTACCCCTAAAATATGAAGCTTCCCTCCCCAGTATTCCGAGACACCAGCTGTGGGCGAGAGCTGGCTGCCTGTCAGTATCTATGAGAGCTGGGAAGCTCGCTTCTTGTCTGACTCAACCATTCCTAGTCACCACTGCAGGAGTACTGGTGTGGCGCTGTGGGCTAGTGCACTGGACCGCAAAGCCATTTTGCAAGGTCAGCGGTTCAAGCTCACCAGTCGCTCCTTGGACTGGTCGCTATAGGTCAGAATGGACTCGACGGCACTTCACAACAACAACAACAAGTTACATTTCAGGAGTCCTGGTGGCACATGTGACTAAGCATTCAGTTGCTACACAGAAAGCTGGCAGTTCAAACCTAGCAGCCACTCTGTGGGAGAAAGATGTGGCAGTCTGTTTTTGTAAAGTTTCTAACTTTGTGAACCCTTGGGGGAAGCTCCACTCTGTCTTACACAGTCGTTGTGTTGGAACTGACTCTACAGCCATGGGTGGGCTGGTGGCCCGGTGATTAAGTGCTTGGCTGCTAACTGAAAGATGGGTGGTTTGAACCCACCAGTCACATCATGAGAGAAAGACGTAGCCTGCTCCCATAAGGATCTCACTACGGCGCAGTTCTACTCTGGCCTACAGGTCTGTGATGAATCGGAATCGACTCTGCCGCAGTGGGCAGTTAGCTAGCTCTTTAATGTAATATCTGAAGTTGCCAGAGGCCGGTTGCTGTCCAGTGCAGACTCACAGAATTTCTCTCGATTATGGGCCCTCTTCCCTTTTCAGAGCCCCCTGAGGAGTACAAACAGTAATATGCTCAGTGGAAAGGCTGGAGTTTGTGTCTACCCTCCACAGAGGAGCATTGGGAGAAAGGGCTGGCAATCTACCTACAAAAAGTCAACCCATTAGGGGTCTGCGAGATGGCGTGGTATCCACGGGCATCTGGCTGGCTGGTCCTGGGCTCCGTGTTAGCACCGGATTCTAGTGGATGTGCTGCCCACACCTTGGCAGGCGCACCATCAGAAGTGTCTGGCTGCCTGATTCTCCTTCTGCAGGAGACAATATAGCGAATGCGCCCACACCCAACCACCCTCTTGCAATGCCCACCACAGAGGGGGGACAGATGGGCCCAGATAGCCATGAAGATCCACTCCTTTCTACAGAGCAGCACCAGAACCCAGGCTGACACAAGCAGGGAGGGCACTTCCTCCCTGCTGCGTGACATTGGTCCAGGTGAGGGTGTCCTCAGATGGACTGGATGGAAGAGAGTACCCTTTATCTCTCTTGGACACCAGTAACAGGACACCAAGGTGGACAGGGGAACCGGGGGGCAGATGGACAGGGAGCAGAAGGACAGGAGGACAGGGGGAGCAGGGGGACAGCAGGGCAGGGGGGCAAGGCTCTCTAGATCTTGGCCAGCAGGTATATACTGTCCTGCCAATCTAAGATAATTCTAAAATAAAAGGTCTATTTAAAAGTACAACCAAGAAAACTAGAACATCAGGGGGCAATGGTGGTGACATGGTAGAGGGAAGTCTGGCTTCAATTCCCTGACACCTCACGCATAGCCACTTCTGTCTGTCTGTGGAGGCGTGCGTGTTGCTAGGACACTGAGCAGGTCTCCATGGAACTTTCACACTGAGATGCACAGAATAAAAGCCTGGCTGTCCATGTCTGCAATCAGCCAGTGGAAACTCTGTGAATCACAACGGTGTGACCCACAGTGGGTCATGAGGAGGGCAGAGGAGTGGGCGTCAGTTTGTTCTGACGTGCACAGGGTCGCCGGAAGTCAGGGACAAGCTCAGGGCAGCTCTCAGTATCGCGATTACTTTGTACCACTCATCTTCCGGCCCAGCCCATGTGGCATGCCACTGCCTTTGGCCGGGCACTGCCGATGCCGGAAGGAGCCACCAGGCCTGGTGCCGAGGGCCAGCCTTCTCTTTGGTGGCACACACTCAAAGCTTCATCCCCATTTGGATTCCTGGCTTCAAATAAGAACTAAAAATAAACCAAATCTACTTACAAAATAGATGTTGAGTGAGCTAATTTAACAACGCATTATCTGCAAGGCAGTTATTATAATCAAGACAGCCCAGCCTTGTTCTACAATCTCATAAACTAGATTGTGGGATCAAAAGCTATGCCGGCTTCAACAGAAATTACCTTTGGAGAAAATGTGTATATTTATACATGTCTGTGTATGTGTGTCTATATATTTATTTTTAGTTGTTGCATCGAACTCAAAAACACTATGTTCTACTAAAAAACCCTACACAACCTGTTGCAAACCCACTTAGGAGGATCAAATCCCCAGATTCTGAAAATGGGGCATAGTTCACGGAAGCCACATTGTAGGAAAACGATGGTGAGCTGTCTGAGTTGAGTCGTCTTCACCTTTCAGTGGCTGGACACTTGGATGGCTTCACCTCTGAGTCGGGGGATAGACCACTTCTTCACCCAAAGCTTCCTAAGTATTCTGTAACGGCCTGACCTATGGTGTTGGTGTGGCAGCTTCAGGTACACAAGGAAGGAAATGTTGTGTGCTTGGAGCCTACATGGCATCTGTGTGTCCATCCATCTCATGTTTTCGCTGACCCTCTACTTTACCAAACATGATGTCCCTCCCTGGCGACTGGTCCCTCGTGATGACGTGCCCAAGCTAAGAGAGACAACGTCTTGGACAGTATTCTGTGATCCAGAGGGTTTTCAATGACTGGTATTTGGAAGTATGTCACCAGGCCTTTCTTCCTGGTCTCTCCGAGTCTGGAAATCTGTCCATCATGGTTGATCCTGCTGGTATCTGAAATACCAGTGGCTTAACTTCCAGCAAACGCAAGTCACTGCTATATGATAGGCTGGCAGACAAACGCTCCTTTCTGAAACATGTCAACCCTAAGTAACTTTGTCTTCTCCGTCTCTTGTCAGTCAGAAGAGCAGTCCCCAGTCAATATTCATCACTTCGGAGCCCCTGAGAGCCTTCCCAGAATAGCAATGATGATAAGACAGAAGTCTGTCGACCTTTCCTTACAGTTAGCTGGAGCAACCTCTTCCTCTCCCCAAGCTGGACCATGCTACGTCACTCAGAGCAAAGTTATTTGCAACTAGTAGGTGCCTTATAAATATTCAGTGAATTAATTATTGGATACGATTCAGTCTAACTCCTAAAGCATCACTTCCTACACCATGAAATGGGGGGTATTATTCCTAAGGGGAAAAGAAGAAAAAACAACGTGGATGCGATTTAATGTCTTCATTAGCTTGTTCTTTTTAAATTTCTCTTACCACGTAAACCCCAGAAAGTAAAAACCAGATTGTCAACTGTTAGAAAGAAGCCGAGACAACAGCAGCGCTGCCACCGTTTAAATATTTATGTCGCATTCATAACGCTTCACGTTTAAGTCTGAACTATTGCTGTAATTGGATTTTAATAAGGACAGATCATTGTCTAGAGTATTCTCTCTTGCTTGCACCACATATGGAAATAAGAGGCACAAGCCTCCCCACTCTCCAGCAAATGGCTAAATTTCCATAACTCTGGGAAAGACCCATTTATTCCACAATGCGCCATATTCTGTTGTTCCTTTCTGTAATTCATGTGGGCTTTAGCACTAACAATAAAAACTAAAATCTGAAAACCACTGGGTTGGTTATGACTCACAGTGACCCTGCCCACGGAGTTTCTATGGCCAGTGTTTACAGAAGCAGACTGCCGCCTCTTTCTCCCATGAAGAGAAAGGGTTAGAACCCCCAGATTGAGATAAACAGCCCGGGACTTGACCACTGTGCCAACCAGGCTCTTTGGAGCTGTTAAGAACCGTCGAGTTGGTTCTGACACAGAGCGACCCTGTGCAGGGCTTCCAAGGACCGGCTGCTGAATTTGAACTGCCGACCTTGCAGTTCAAACCAACCTTTTTGTGGAGACTCACATTCAGAATTCTTATTAGGATCATGTGTCCACCAAACCCTCTGAGTGGACTGGCTTGAAATGATCTTAAGACACTCGACTTACATCTCTCTGATTCATCTCCCGGCTTCGGTGGACCCGGGAGACTGCATTTGCGTTTCCTTCGAAACGAATGAATAGCGTTTTCCTACTTATGAAGCCCCTGGAAAATGCAAAAGCCTCATGAGCTCATCTGTTAACCAAGAGGCCCCTCTGAAGGACAGTCTGCCTCCAAAAAATCCATCATTGCACACCTTATGGTGAACCGGTGTCCTCAGAAACTCGGGGTCACCACAGGGTGCTGACAACTGTCTCCTACTCCCACGTTTATTCACATTTAATGTTTCATTGGAAATGGAAACCAAAGAATGGCCACATTGCCACTGGTGTTTGACCTTTGGTATGCTTTGGAAAGATCAATAAACACATTCATCTTAATGCAAGCAGGTGTGATGAGTGGATTTCCCTGGAAACACCTGCCCGATGAAGGGACACACACTACTGATGTATTCAACCCCTTTCCCACCAACACTGACTGGGTGACAACCACATGCCGAGTGTGATGCAAAGTACAGGAGGTCCTGACACAAATAAACACTGCCCCACCCATGCCTCTGTGTCCCCGGCATAGACCCTGGAGATAAGGTGCAAACCACAGTGCGTGGAGTCATGCCAGGACTGAACGCGCAGCCTGGCGCGGGATCTTAGACTCCTTCATCTGGGTGTTTGTTTCTTTCCTCGGGCTCTCAAGAAGCAAAGCCGTGAAACAAATTCGCCTTCCTACCCTGTTTCTATTGATTGGATTCCCAGCACTGCTGGCTTGGAGTTCTAGCTGACTGTTGGAACAGCTGGCCATGGCTCTGAGGCTGTTTTCAGAGAGCCTGGGGCGAGCTCTGAAATGCCCTTCAGAGGGTCAGCAGAAAAATGTCACAGGTCCAGCCCCTTGATCCCTTCACTGAGCTCCATACAGCCACCACCTCCTGTGCACATCTCACCTTGCAGACCTCCTTCCAATCCGAGAAGGAAAACCAGCTCAGAATTAGAAATAATCTCTATGGGAAAAGCTGACACATCTCCACGGGAAAAGCCCCACATCTTCAGGGAAATGTTGAAGGATACAAGCAGAGCTGAGGTGGGGACTGGAGGGGACTGCCTTCCTCTGCTTCAGCAATGACTGGCCTGCCTTTGCCTTCTCATCTTCTCCCCACTAAACTGGACACTTGGGTGAAATGAAGCCCTGGTGGGTGGGCTGGGGGGTGAAAGGTGGCTGTGAGGGTTGAGATGGGCTTTGTGGCTCTGTGCAGAGAATCCAAGGGGAAATCACCCTCCTTCGCCATCATAAAGGGGGCAGATTTGGGGCATTATTCAGAACTACACATCACCAAGGCACCATAAGCCCTAAACAGGAGCTGGATGCTGGGGTCCTGGGATCGCCTGACAGGCACCTGACGGACCAGTCCTCTTAGTACTGAGTTTCCTACCAGTCCCCAGGGATGCAAACAGGTAACGTGCTTGTTGCTAGGTGAAAGGTTGAAGATTCAAGTCTACCCACAGATGCACAGAATAAAGGCCTGAGAATCTACTGCCAAAAAAATTAGTCATCGAAAACCCTGAAGAGCACACTTCATGTCTGACACACAGGGTCGTCCACAGTCTCTGCATTTATTCGTGTTTGGGGGAGAAAAATGCAGCCACGTGGGATCCCACTGACTACCTGCCCTGTGGTCTTGGGCCTCACTTTCCCTTCTGCAAAGTGAGGGCAATGACTGCATGCACCCTCGAACAGTGGACCAGAGGAGTGGACAGGCGTGGGCAGGCTGAGCGTTCCTTACACTCACACCTATGAACTCTTAACCTCTATACCAGACATGTGACGATGACATCACCGATGGCAGAGATGACAGGTGGTCAGCCTCACCAGTGCCAGCAGTTTGGTGGTGCTGTGGGGATCAGCAGTGGACTGCTAACTGCAAGGTCGGCGGTTCAAACCCACCAGTCGCTCCTCGGAAACCCTAGACAAGGTTGCTATGAGTCGGAACCAGCTGGCCAGCACTTAACAACAACAACAGCTCTGTGGTGGGGGTTGTCCTGGGCATTGCAAGGTCCACTGGAGTCCAGCAGCACCCCTCTCCCCCAGCTGCAGATGCCTCCAGACCTCACCCCATGCCCCCCTGGAGTGAGGTGAGTGAAGGCCATAAACAACGCCTGGTGGAGAAAGTTCTGTAAGAGAAGAGGGGAGGGTCCGATTGGGAACACCTCAGAAGTCAAGATGTCTCTGCAGATGGCGGGGAAACTCATAAAGTCTACGGTTAGTCTTTGAGAAAGGAACCCACTGAACTGACTAAAGCCAGCCTCAGGCCATAGGCCCCGCCAGAACCTCTCTCAGTGACAAGCACAGGGTGCTTCCTGGGCCCAAACATCCGCCCATAACTATGTCCAGTGGTGGGGGGTGAGGGCAGCCCCTCCGAAGCTCACAGGGGAGGAGGCAGTTCCCACAGAAATCCGAACCTTCTCTGTCCACTTACTGACCGCCCTCCCTAACTTTCTTCCCCTCAGTGGAGAGGGAAAGACATGTGGAGTTCAAATGTCGATGTGCCTCAGAGAATTTCTAAAAAACTCCCGTAAGTGTTTTGTCCCTATATGCTGGGACACACTGAACAGCACTGAGACATGGTAGGTGAGAGTCTGGTTCATTCGGAGCATGCCTCCTCACACCAGGAATTCAATTACTCTAAGGCCAGGTGCGGCCTGAGTCACCGTGTGGCATGGCCATGTCTATCCCTGAGACGCAAGGAGGTTCAGGACGAGCGCTCCATGGTCTGGGGAAACACTGGGGCTGCTGTCTCCATAACCTACCTTGCATTCATTTGTGGGGTTGTTGGTCAATCCCAGCTTTGCTCCTAAGGTCTGAGTCCATGTCCTAGAGAAAGTCTTTTGCAGACCTGGGGTCTGCTTGCAGTCAGTCCTGGTCAGTCAGTCCTGGCCAGGCTCACACCACTCTGACAAAACTCTGAATAAACATCTTTGTCCTTTGGTCTCCACGGAGCTGCTCAATTTCCCCAAAGACCTCAAGCCAATCATGCATCCAGTTCCTTAAAGCGAGAGGTTCTACAACCCACATCAGCCCCAGCATGTGAGGGCAGCCCAGGGACACTTGGCCATCTGCTGCTCCTGCACATAAGCTGTCATCCCAGGTGCCCCTGGAGCATCAGAACCCACCCCACCCACATGCTATCAGGGTCGCTCTTAGGGCTATAACCTGTCTGCTTGCTGCTGGTCTAGGTTAACCTATTGGATCAAAGGGAACCAAGAAAAGAGCATTAATTAGAAGCCAGGTCCCTTCTGACAACAAAGCACTGCCAATGGATGGGATCGTCACGTGACCCTTGGTGCTTTATTGGAGAAAACGCTCCAAAACATGCTCGTGGAACACCACCCCCCATGGCGATGGCTGTAGAAACATTGGAAGGGCTGTTTATCGTATCCCTCAGTGCCTCAACACACGAGGCTAGGAGGGAAACCTTCCTTTTGAGTTTTGATTAGAGTAATTCCCTCCAGGAAAATAAAAGGAGAAGGAGAGGAAGAAGAGGGGGCAGCAGGGGAGGAAGAGGGGGAGGGAAGAGAGAGAGGAAGTTCTCTGATGATGCATGGAACTACTTTAGCTAATCATATTTCCCTCTGCACTTTGGTGCCAGGAAGCTCACTGCCCAGTGTGAGGTTAGCTTGCCCAGTTGGGCAGGCCTTCATGGCCTTCAGGGCTATGGGCCAGCTCACCTCTAGCACTTTTCTGCTTCACATGTGTTCCCCTGGAACCTTAGAGCCCCCTGTTCAGCATTTTGCTTATTCATTGAGTGTGCTCTGCTCCACAGATGTTGATGTGGGAGGACCCCACAGCCTGGCTTTTTTCTGCTGCTTAAAGTCAACCCCAGTCAGTTACGTGTAAACTCAGAGAGCAATGGACCATTCAGCTGGAGGGTTTGAGGTGGAGAAAGAGTATTTTTTACCCACAGATACTCATGCTGTATCTCTAAGTCCGCTTTCAGTGAGCTGGAAAATAAAAATGTCTTTAACTGTTGGCCTTTTATTTAACCACCATCAGCACTTGAACAAATTACCACAAACCTAAAAACAACCACAACCTCTCAAGAAGCCAGCTGGGGAAATACCTTGAGAAAGTCCAAGATAGACAGAAATGCTATGATTTTTAAATGGATGCTTCTGAGTTAAGAATCAGGA
The DNA here is from genome assembly GCF_000296735.1 of Chrysochloris asiatica. Classification (NCBI taxonomy): domain Eukaryota; kingdom Metazoa; phylum Chordata; class Mammalia; order Afrosoricida; family Chrysochloridae; genus Chrysochloris; species Chrysochloris asiatica. The sequence goes on from NW_006408756.1 coordinate 2,499,569, forward strand.
AATAGGATAGGCAGGTTTTGAAGTTATATTGAAATTCCCCGCCTGCCCCCATTTGGGCCTGGCGAAATGAGCGCTGGAATGGAGTTTCATCGCTCTCGGCTGCTTCTGAGGCTCAGCTCATTCATATCAATTGCTTGTTTTAGGGGTTCACTGCTTCATGATCTCATTCCCTCAACCCCTGCTACTTCATTTGCACAAGTTTGACCAAGAGATATCATTGCGAGGTTGGAAAACAAGGTCGACATCACTCACACACCAACAAGCGACAGTTCAGCTCAGCCAAAACCTTACTTCACAGTCTCCTCCCTGGACACCGGGAGGAGCTGGGGGAGCGAAGACACGTTCTCGAAGACGCAATGGGACTGGCCAGGCCATGGCTGCCCAGGTATGGCCACGGAGCACTTACCTAGAAAGAAGAGAAGAGAGAACACTCATGAGTGAGTCTAGCGGTCTAGTCTCCCTGTGGGAAGTCTACTAGCTAACACATGTTCTAGAAGTTGCTTGTCCTTGTGAAGCATGTCCTCAGACTTTCTACCTGCACTGTGCTTTTTGTAGAAATGCTTGAAGGTCACCCAGTCAATTCATTACTGACTCAGAGGAGACCTGGTTGGAATCAGCTTTGAGAAGTCATTGTCAGCCCCTGTCTCATAGGGCCTCATGCACAATGGAACCAAACGCTGTCTGGTTCTGTGCCAGCCTGTGGCCAGTCAGTGCCCCATGAGCGTCCTGGGCTGATTTGTGGAAGTAGGTTGGCAGGCTTTCTTCTCAGGAACAAAACTTTGTGGCCTTTGTGTGCCTGGCCACAGAGAAACTCACCCTCATCGGCGTTGGGAGTTAGCAAAGGTACAAGAGCCACAAGGCCATCACGGTGACACACAAGGTTTTGTGTCAGCCTGACTGGCCAGGATTCTCGGTGGCTTGGCAGTTGAGATGTATTTACCCCCCCATAATGTGATACCATGTGATAAACCATAATAGGATTAGGGGTGGGACGTTGCTTTCTGGTTGTTAAACGCTGTCGACTCAGTTTCAGCTCATAGGGACCCTGTACGTGGTTTCTGAAGAGCGGTTGGAGGGTTTGAATAGCTAACCTGTGGTTAGCAGTTCAGTGCTTATCCTACAGCACCACACCCTGAATTCCATCACCACCCTGGTCAGGTTCATGGACAGTCCCAAGAGTGTGGCTCTCAATGCCTTTGATCTTACGAGAGATAAAAACAGGGAGACTTGAGCAGAGAAAGAAGGGCCTACCACCACCAGGATACAAGAGTTGGGAGTGGAATGTGTCATTTGGACCTCGGGTCCTTGGACTGTAAAGTTCCTGGATCCAGAGGAAGATTGATGCCAAGGAATGCTGGACCTTCCCCAGAGCGGGTGCTTTAAATGGGGACGTCTAGCCTCCTACACTGTGAAGGGATAGATTTCTGGTTGTTGAAACCATCCACTTGAGGTATTATTGTTATAGCAGCTCTATAGAACAAAGACCTCATCTAACAAAATACTTCTAGTTGGACTCCAATGGCCAAACGTGTAGCGGGGGTAAATGTGATGAATTTGCGGCATTTCCTAAGTGGGCCTCACTTCATTTGTCTCCAGCCCCCCAGGGACATCCACTTTTGCCTCATCAGTTTAAACCTGCACCCAAGTCAAATATCACAGGGTCTTTCCTATCTCCTGGCGCAGGCCTGGAGAAACATTGGTGTTGAGACCAGGATGCTTTGGACCAGCGGTAACAAGAGGACTTTGGGGCTAACAGTTAACGGCATCATCAACATCGACTTCTCAAAAGTTCACTCCACCCTGAGTCTCCTCTGAGGAGTCAGGACCGACTGAGTAGCCAACCTTCTTAACGTTTCTACAGAAAAGAGAGACGGTGGTTTGGGAACATGTTTTTGTAGCTCAGAGCACAAGAGGGCATGGGCTGTTAAGGACTCTAGAAAAACACAATTCTTATTGAATACCTTTGGGAGAACACGCTTCCTCACTCATTCTTTGCATAAGCGTGACTCCCAGTGGTCCCCAGCTGCCAGCACAGGGCTAACTCAGCCTTCCAGGGAGCCTGGGGCCACTCAGTGTCCGTGTTGAAAAGGAAAGGTTCCAAACTCCTAAGAACCAGTGGCCACGAACCAAAGAAACCACCGTAGCCTCCCAAGACATGCCTGAGGGTAAAAGACTGCAAAAGCGAAAACATACCCTGAAACGCTAAAGGGTTAGAAATGAGTGCTTCCGGCTAACTGCTCCAGAACTTTGAAAGGAACAAGCTAGCATGTTCTGTCTGTGTGTCAAGGGTGCTCGGTGCCTACAGAACCCTGGGCACACAGGTGCTGAGGTTCTGGGACTCTCTGTGCACACTTCAGCACAGGTGAGTGGAGGCCCCAGGCAGTGAGGCTGTGGACAAGGAATAGACAAGCCTTTCATTTCAGAGACTGCCACTTGGAGAGTTCCTCCACTCAGAACCCCCACTCAGTGGGGATGGGACCCTCTCAGGGTATGAGGCACTGCAATGCTCCACTCACACATCTTGAGGGGCAAGAACTCAAATTGCAAACTGCAGTCATTTCTGTGGGCAGAGGGCAGTCCTTCTGCAATCTATCCCAGCACGAGGTACTGGGTACAGATGATGGTATCAGGGTTAACCTCCTGGTGTGGCGGCCTCCTAGTTAGGTAAGAGAATGTTCTTTCTCTCAGGGGACATGCTGAAGCATTTAAGATGTATGTTACTGGGATCTGGGTTCCCCCCCCCCCCAATAGTTACTGCTGATGTCGTTCCTTGTCCTTCAGTGGATTCACGGAGACCCCGTGTGTGGAGGAGAAATGGCTACCGAGGGTTTTCAGGCTGTGACTTTTCAGAAGCAGATTGCCAGGCTTTTCTTCTAAGGTACCTTTGGGTGGGTTCAAACTGCCAACCTTTCCGTTAGTTAGTCAAGTACTTGACCATTTACACCAAGTGGATTCTGATAGTGGAGACGGTTCCTAACTATTTCCAGGGAGAAGTAACAGAAACCAGTAAGTACCCCCAAATACACTGCCTCCTAAGGGATTCTGGCTCATGGTGACAGGAGAATGGCTCCACAGGGTCTCTAAGGCTGGAGATCTTTATGGGAGCAGACGGCCTCATCTTTCTCTGGAGTAACTTCTGATCCTCCTGTTAGAAGCACAGTGCTTAACCACTGTGTCACCAGGGCTATTACCAATACATCAGAAACCAGCCAAGCACACTGCCATGGAGTGGACTCTGGCTCTAGCGATCCTGATAGGGTTCCCGAGACTGCATACTGTGACGGGGGCAGACAGCCTCATCTGTCTCCATTGAAGTGGCTGGAAGGTTTGAACCGCTCATCTTGAGGTCACCTAAACCACGTGCCACCAGGGCTCACTGACACAGCAAACTGCTAGTAATTGTGGTAAAATACTAAGAATTGATGAACCTAGGAGAAGACAGTGAATAAGGAAGACAGAAGAACTCATGAAGTTGAATTAGGGTGTTGGTAAAGAATACTGATTCGACCAGAGACTGCGAGAACAAACAGACCAGTCTTGGAAGAAGTACAGCCAGAATGTTCCTTAGAAGGAACTCGATCTCACAAACTTTGGCTATGCTATCTGGATGGACCAGTCCCTGGAGAAGGACATCAAACTTAGTAAAGTGAAGGGGCAGTGAAAAAGAGGGAGCCCCCCCCCCCCAATGAGATGGACTGACGCAGTGCAGTGGCAGCAGCAGTACGTTCCAACGTAACACCTATGACTATGCGGCAGGACTAGGTAGTGTTTTTTTCTGTTGTGCTTGGGGTCGCTGGGAGTCCGAAATGACTTGATAGCATCTAACAACAATAGCAAGGATACGAGGATGTGGGTATTGGCTGAACTTTTCTCTGTATTTGAAATTTACAAAGAAAGTTGTCAATACAAGAGCAAGGCACTCAAAAAGAACAGAATACTTTCATTCCCTTCTTCTTCCGTTTCTCTCTCTGTTTTCCACTTCAGTAGCGTAGTGGTTACCAATCGGTCTGCAAACTGAAAGGGCAGCAGTTCGAAACGACCAGTCTTTCTGTGAGAGAAAGATGAGGCTTTCTGCTCCTGAAACTATTTATAGCCTCGGAAACCCTGTACAGGGTAGCTATGAGTCAGAACCGACTCCATGGCACATAACCATCCCCATGATCTTTATTACACAGATCTTGTGCCTCCAGGTTTGTCAAAGTGAATGCTGCCCTGGCTGAGACAGAAGCAAGGCCCAGGCAAGGTGGACAACAAGGCGAGGCTCTGCTATCTCCTACCACTTGGACAGTGTGGAATTTGAATGAACAAGTCCTGTGGTCTCTGCTCCCAAACAGGCACTTTCATACACACTGAGATTTCAAAACCCACTCTGAGTGAAGACTTTAGAATTTGTAATTATTGTGTGAGAGCCTCCTTGGTGCCATTCTTTCTTTATTTTCATTTCCAAGGGCAGCCGTGGTATTTCCATAATTTGACAAACACGACAGTAACGTACACAGATTACGGACACTCAAGTCAGGAGAGGAGGGGACTGGACAGTCTTCATGTCGACGGCCCCCCTCACGGTAACAAGCAAGGATCAGGATGAAATTAGTAATAACAATGGTGCGGTGTGTTGGCTGCCCCACTAAGTGTGCTTTATGGGTAACTGAACTTGAATCTTGGTGTTGACAAAGATTATGAAAGTACCATGGGCTGCCAGAAGACCAAACAAATTTGTCTTGAAAGAAGTACAGGCAAATTGCACCTCAGAAGCCAAGATGGGGAAGCCTCATCGCTCCTCTTTGGACATGTCGTCAGGAGGAACCAGTCCCCGGAGAAGGACATCAATCTTGGTAAAGTGGAGGGTCAGCAAAAAAGAGGAAGACTGCCAATGAGATGGATTGGCACAGAGGGAGCAACAATGGGCCAAATATAAAAACAATTTTGAAATTGGTGCAGGTCTGGGCAGTGTTTTGTTCCATGGCCACTATGACTCCGAGCTGACTCAATGGCACTGAGCATTTGACCTGTTGGTACCCGGGAGCAGAAAAAAATCCTCATCTGGAATCCAGGGACAAGGACTGGGGGCTCAGGATGCTGGCTGCAGGACGTGGATGGGATTCAGGGCAGCTCCTGTCCATGACGCCCAGGATAGGCCCCCAATCCTGCTCAACGACTCTCGCGGGGGGAGGTCCAGGGGCTCAGGGATGGTGGCCAGGTAGCGTGAGGGTGGCCATGCTGTCCATAGGTAAGGTTCAAAGACTGGCTCCACCAGCTCCTTACTGTAGGTCCTGGGGGACACCCTACGGGCTTCAGACATGCCTTGTGAAAGCAGATGGGAGACCGTTGGTGTGCAGCCCTCTCACCTCAACCTCCTATGTCCTTCTTACCTGGGGAAACTGAGGCTTGCAGAGGTAGCTGGCCAGAGTGTGAGGTGGGGGTGTGGGTTGGCCTCACCCCACCTGCATCCAAGCCCGGACATCACCACTGGGCTCCCTGATAGTGTTGTGGAGTGGACAGGGCTAATTCCGGAAGTCACGCTGACCTGCCATGTGCTGCTTTGTGAACGTGGCCTTCTGAGCTTAGAGTAGTTGGCTCACCTGACAGGGACTTCTGTCCTGCTTCAGGAAGCAGGGGAATTCTGGGGCCACTGGAGACTCTGCTCCCTGTAGACCAGGGTACCACCTCCCATGCTCCCCAGCTCTCCAGAGCTCCTGGCTCTAAGGTGCATGGTTTGTACCCACACTTAGGTTGTTGTTGTTAAGTGCTGTCCCCACATGCTGTGTTATTGATAACAACCATTGAGTTGGTTCCGACTCACAGTGACCATGTATAGGGTTTCCAAGAAACAACTACCCACCTTGTGGTTTGCAATCCAGTGCTGATCCTACAGCGCTACACCAGACCCAAGAAATCATTTGGTCTGGTCCTGCCATGGTAACTGCAGTTTCAGCCATCACATTAAGGGTGAGTTCATGAAATGTTTAGCTAAATAGAGCAGGCTAATTTTAAAAGCTGATAATTTTGTATGGCCCGTGAATGATGTTTTAATTTTTGCCAGAAAAATATTTCCCACTCCTGCTATACAGGGGTCCCGAGGAGTGGTTGGTAAGTTTGAACCACCCACCTGCAGCTCAAACAGACCTCATGGCCAGTGTTTATCCATCATATCGACTCAGATTTATAGTGACCCTAGGTACAACAGCGCAAAATACTGCCCGGTCTTACTCTGTTGGTCATTGGTAGGTGTGAGGTTGTTGTTGTGGCCATTGTGTTAGGCTAGCCCATGGAGGGTTTCCCTGGCTTCCGCTGACCCTTACTTTACCAAACATGGAGGGTTTTCCTCGTTTCCGCTGACCCTCATTTAACCAAAGTCACTGCCCCTTTCCAGTACTTGGCCTTTCCTGTTGACGTGCCCACAGCAAGTGAGCCAAAGACACTTGACTTGTGTTTATTCTTTTAGCGGTCCACCAGTACAGACTGAAGGGGGTTAGTTCAGAGGAACAGACCCTGCTCACCTGGGGGAAAAAGTTCCTCAAGATGCCACTTGAGTTAACTCCTCTTTATGAAGAAGAACCACAGAACACATCCCCAGAGGTCCCCACTAACAGCCAGGTGGACTTCTGGGGCACGTTCTCTTGTAACTGTCTGTGGCTTATCTGCAGAGTGAGGTTTATCTTAAAATTTAATGTGTTTTATATTAAGAGTATATATTTTAAAAATTCAGCAGTTATGAGATTCCCTTTGAATTATTTTCAAAGTTGCAACTGAAAGCTGAACGATGGCTACTTCCAGAGTCGACTGACCATTAATTATTAAAATATCAATAAAGTCCTATCACAGGTAGACTCTGAGCTTAGGGTTGGGGCTGATCTAGCCAGCACATTCTGAACAACCTCTTTCAGGGAACTGTAAGTCCACCAACAGCTTCATACAACCCCTAACAGACCTCCTCTGGCTCTGCCTGCCGCCCTTGGCCTTCCAAAGGCTACACTTCTTTTTCTTCCTCTTTTCAGGTTTTTATTGTGAATTGAGTGATTAGTTGTTTACATGGGTGAACATCGGTTTTATACTCATCGTTTCATTGCAATGATTATAATCTCTGCATATTATCATTCAACAGTATTTGCTTCTATCCCCTCTGTTTGTTTGTTTGCTATTTATTGTTTTTTTTTTTGGGGTGTGTGTGTGTGGATATACACAAAAACACTCAGGGATATATAATCATTTAAATAACCAAAGGGCACATTCTGTAAACCTGCCTCCTGGCCGCCGGCACACAGCCTTTCTCTTTCCACAAGTCTAGAGTCCTCAGCTGCTCCCTCTCTCCATGTCCTCATCGCTGCCTCCATTTCTGGTGTTGCTGCTTCTCTGGATAGGGTCCCACATTCTGCTCGTGCAGATGGTCCTAGGGTTCTCTGTTCTAGGAATGTAAGATTAACTACTTCCCCATTTTTGTTACAAAACTTCTACCTTTACAATCGTGACAGTCACAATTAGTCATGATATCAATTACTCCCTATTGAATCAGAAGAATCTTACCCTATCTCCTTTAACCAGACCCGTCTAGACAAGATGCAAACTATTCAGTGGGGACTCTACCTTCCCCTACACACTCTGAAACTAAACTCCCTCGTGAAAACCTGTGAATCAGTCACTTGGTCCTTTTATAGCCCCTCTCATTTTAAGTAGCCAATGTCTAAGTTGCCCATCCCGATCAACACTGTGCACAGACGAGATAGCATTGATACTTGATGTGGAGACTCCTTCCTTCCCTCTCAGTATTTTGAGCTACTACCTCCATGAGTATAGGTCAAATTCATCAAATTGTACAAAGGCTACACTTTTGATTGCTTTTAAAGGAATATGTATACAGTCTGTGGGGTTCCTGGATGCAGTAAATGAGCTCGGCTTCTAACTGAAAGATTGGAGGTTCAAATCCATCCAAGGGCACATAGGAAGAAAGACCTGGTGATCGATCTACTTAAAAAAAACCAGCCATTAAAACCCTATAGTACACAGTTCTACTCTGATGAAAACTGGTTAGTCACTTGGGTTCTGAGAAGTCGAATGGGAGAGCAGAGCACGTTTCTGCTGTCTGTGCCTCTCGCATCTGAACATGTCTGAGCCCAGAGAGGCACCAGCCATTGTCTTCCAATGGATCGAACCCGCTCCCCAGGCTCAGGAGTCCTGGGGGAGCAATGGGTTCAGCACCGGGCTGCTAACTGAAAGCTTGGTGATTTAAACCCACAAGTCGATCCTGGTGTGGTGCTGTAGGATAAGCACTAGACTGCTAAGCACAAGGTTGGCGGTTTGTACCCACCAGCTGCTCTGCAGGAGAGAGACTTGGCAACCCATTTCATTTCTGGACATCCTTGGAGCACCCGTGGGAGAGTTCTGCTCTGTCTCACAGTCACGATGAGTCAGAACGGACTCACTGGCAGTGGGTTGGGCTCTGTTAAATCACTCACCTATGAGTTGGTGCCAATCTCATGTGTGTGAGAGTACAGGAATTTCAGTGGCTGATTTTATTCAGAATTTCATCACCAGGCCTTTCTTCTGCGGTGTCTCTGTGTAGGACCTTCTGTGATTAGCAGTGGAGGACACTCACCATCTGCACCACACAGGGACTTCTGAATTATATTGTTGTTATTGTTAAGTGCCATGGAGTTGGTTCCGACTCCTAGAGACCCTGCATAGGGTTTCTGAGGAGCGGCTGGAGAGCTTGAACAGCCTAGACAAGCACAAAATGCTACATACTCAAACAGCCACTCCCTAAACCAGTATCTAGAGAAACAGGTAAACAGCTCACAGAGCTGGGATTAACTTGCAATAACTTCATTCTCCCCAGCGCTTTGTTACCTCAAAATGATGCTGTCGACTAGACGGCACTTAAAAAAAATGCTGACCTGCTATGTAATAAAATCTATTAAAGACTAATTCGAGTTCTCCCACATATAGATTTTTGTAGATACAGAATGTTTTTGAAGAACTATTCTCTCACACATATTTTATTTAAAAGCCTGGTGCTAAACATCCCTCTTCTTAAGACAAAATTACCACTTGCAAGGAAAGGCTGCTTTTGGAAGAAAGAGAGAGAGAGAGGAAAAAAAAATCTAACAGTCCTCCCAATTGAGCTCTCTGTATTTCATTATGAGTTGTTTGTTGAGTATTGAAAGGATAATGGCTAACAATGCATTTGTTAAATGACAAAACTTCATGCATAGAGATTCATTTATGGGCATCTTTCCTAGTCGAGGGTGATTTTCTAAATCTATTCAAGGTTTATAGATTCCTGCGATTCGCACACAGCATGGGAGAGAGGAGATGAAGATTCCTTTATCAAGTTTAGAAAAACTCATGCAAGAGAAGGCAGCAGCTTACGGGAAACTTCTCTAAACTTTCCAAAGGAATCGAAGCTGTTATTCTAAGACTCCAGTATTCCTGTGGACTGACCTCAGATGCTCCCAGTGCCCCTCTCAGTGAGCCTGGCTGCCTCTAAGGATGCCTGGCATGGAAATGCCCCCTTCTCCCCACCCTCTGTCTCTCTGGGGGATTTAGCCGGGAACTGCTGAAGCCACATGGACCTGCAAGGCCTTCTCCAGGGGCTGATGCCAGACTGCAGGGGAGCTGGAGGGAGTTGTCTTCTGGCCTGGACAGTCCCTGTGTTTGCAGGGGTACCGACATTCTTCCAGGACAGGGCATGTGTGTGTGTGTGTGTGTGTCTCTGTGTGTGTTTTGTGAGCAATCAAGCCAGATCTGTCCTCTTGTCTAAGGGACTCCCCTTGGGGAGGTGAGTGGTCCAGGGAGGCCATGAGTCTGTCCTAAAGTCATCACCCTAGAAGACCTCTCAGGAGCCTGGGTATCTGCACATAAGCTCATGGGTGAAGAGAGGATGATGGGGGAGAGAAAGAAAGAGCATCAGGAAAGGAGGGGTTAAGTGAGGAGAAGGGGAAAAGGGAAGGGAGTGGAAGAAAGAAGAGAAGGAAGGAGTGGGGGAGGGGAGCAGGGGCAGGAAAAAGAAGACAAGAAAAGGCAAAGGGGGTGAGAAAGGAGGACGGGGAGAAGGAGGAAGGGGAGTGAGGGGGGCAAGAGTTCTCCCATGTCTCTCATCCAGGACCCACCTTCCACACTGCACTATGTCCTGCAAGAACTGTTCCCACAAGACCACACTAGGACCATGCACCTGTGTCCGTGTCTGGTTGCCACTATCCAAGGGGACACACAGAGCTACCCCGGCTGCAACCACGGACCTTCTCTGCAGTAATGTTTTCTGTCTTGTTTCTGAAAGACATATTTTTATGGACAGCAGAGACAAAGACCCACGCAGGGAAGAGATTGCTCCCTACGAAGCAAAGACTTTCAGAGGACCAAAGGGGACTCCAGGCATCGCCCTGGAGTGGGACCAGCTCTGTGCCATGAAGACCAGGACTGTGCGCTGAGATGTTGGCCTGTGGATTCTGTGCCTAGTGAACCAGGGCCAGTGAACACTTGGAAGATGTTCTATGTAAAGGAAGAATAAAAGTGCTTACCACCTGCTGAGTGTTCACAGGAGCACTAACCACAATCACCCCTGAGTAGAGACAGCCTAGATGGAGGTCTAGTCACGCCATGGAATATGAAGCATCCAGAAAAGGAATGGAGTTCTGATGTGTCTGCCACAGCAGGGGCAAAGTGCAAGAAGCCAGCTCAAAAATCTGCACATTTCAAAACCCATGTGTCAGAAATGCCCAGAACAGGCAAAAGACCCATTCTCACACACTCATCCAGCCTGAGGAACCACATTTGTCTCCTCCGGATCCTGCTGGTCTCTTTACACACTCATCTGCTACTTCTATCTCTGTACACACTCACCAGTCCTATGGGACCTGCCTGTGTCAGCTTACGCATTCACCCACCAAGCAGATCTGTCTCCTCACACACTCACTAACACCACGGATCCGCCTGTCTCCTCACACACTCACTAACACCACGGATCCGCCTGTCTCCTCACACACTCACCAACTCCACGGATCCACCTGTCTTCTCACACACTCACCAACTCCACGGATCCCCTCCCCTCAGCAAGAACTCCCTGCTCTCATTCTCTCCCCAGCCCCTCACCCATTCTCCTTCCATCTTCTCCATCTTCTCAGCCATATTGTCTCACCCATTCCTCCAACTTCTTAGAAGCCAAAATTCCCTTCTCCCTGTAGGTGGATTTCCTTTGTGACCTCTGTCGGGAAATGTTGGCAATCGGTGTGTGAATTTGCCACCACACACTTATCTTGCTCCAACACCACTGTGTTCTCAAATTATGTAGGAAGACATAGGTTGAATAGACCTCTATGCAGGGCTTGTGGAATTAACTACAGGGAATGGGGTGGGGGTTGGGGGAGCAGGGGGGCGTGGAGAACAACTTCTTCCCAGGAAGACAAACCAACTGCAGCCCCAGTGTCTCCCCACTGCCCATGGAGAAATTCCACCTCTCATCTGCAGATCCTTCTCACCCAGTGTGGGGCAGCCCAGCTCACTTCATACCCTAACCCTTCCTTCGCTACGCTGTAGCTCTGTGATGCCAATACAGGGGCCACTGAGGACCTAGGATGTGACAGGTCCCCTTTCGGATGTGCCATAAGTCAGAGAAAGGTACTGGATCTTGACAACTTGACATATATGAAAAGAATATACAACATCTCATTAGTAATTTTATATACTGATTCCATGTAACAATGATAGTATTTCAGGAATATTGAGTTGAATTAAACATTACAAAACTAACGTCCCTTGTCTTTGTGCTTTTGACTACAGCTATTGTTGTTGTTAAGTGTTGTTGAGTCTGTTCCAACTCATAGCGACCCTGTACAGAGTTTCTGAGAAACGGCTGGTGGGTTTGAACCACCTCCTTGTGGGTAGCAATCCAGTGCTGAATCTACAGCGCCACATGTAAGATTCCGTTGTCGCATTATCTTTCTCCCTACAGTGCTGGTCTGGCTGGGCTGACCTCTCTCTCCTCCCGATGTGCTGCCCTGCACCCCACCTGAGTCTGTCCTGCTGAGGTAGCTCCTGTGTGCTGCAAGTGTTAGCCCCGACCCCATTTGTGGTGTACTTGTTGTCTCCCCAAAGGGACCTCCCCGGCCACTCAATGCAAAGTAGTCTCGGCATTTATGTGGCGCTGTGGGCTAATGCGTCAGACTGCAAAGTCATTTGAACTGCAAGGCCAGTGGTTCAAGCTCACCAGTGGCTCCTTGGAAACCCTATACAGGGTCACTATGGGTTGGAATCGACTCAACGGCACTTAACAACAACAAATACTGGTATTTTGCTTCTGAACGTAACACTTCTTTCTTCTAATATTGTCCTTGAGCATTGCCATCTCAACCATCTCTCCACCCGACCTCTGAGTTTCATGAGGGCAGATGCTTAGTCTGATTTTCCCATCATGGTGCCAGACTCAGTGGAGCCAGAAAGTCTTGCACATAGAGAATGAACAAAAAATGCACAGACAGCAGCATTCTGAGTAACAACAATGGCACCAATGCTACCATTAACACGCTTCACCACCACCAACTCTATCAACAATCACCACCACCACTAACATAACCGACAACCAACAACAACACTACCATACCACCACCATCATGACCACTACCATTACCACAAACAACACTACAGCCCCACCATCATCACCATCAACAACGCCAATATCACTATCACCACCAACAACATTACCATCACCATCAACAACACTACCACC
>NW_006408756.1:2512676-2541759 GCF_000296735.1 Chrysochloris asiatica
CCCCACCATCATCACCATCAACAACGCCAATATCACTATCACCACCAACAACATTACCATCACCATCAACAGCACTACCACCCCACCATCATCACCATCAACAACGCCAATATCACTATCACCACCACCAACATTACCATCACCATCAACAACACTACCATCCCACCATCATCACTACCCAGAGGCACCTAGAAAGAAAGGGCTGGCAATCTACTTCTGAAAAAATCAGCCATTGAAAACCCTCTGGAGTACAATTCTACTCTTATACACATGTGGAGCTATCATGAATTGGAATCAACTTGAGGCAACTGCTTTTTATATACCCGCACAACTGGCTTTACCCCCCCCTCCCCACAAATCACATTTATCTACACCCACACTGATTATTACCTATAGACGCAACTGGCTTGTATCTACATACACAACTGATTTTATGTACACACACTTTGGCTTTTACTTACACACACATACACACACACACAGAGGTATTTACCTACACACTCAGACTGATCCCTGGGGGTTCAGAGACCTTCCTTACTCGGAAGAGAGAGGAGGCCACAGGAGTGAGGATTGGAGGAGGGGGCGCTGCTGAGAAACTTACACCAGAAGCTCCCACATGAAGATGTAGGGAATCTTGTTACTGTGTCTTAGAGATGTCAGTGAGCGAACCTTGAAGTACTATATGAGCATATAAAGAGATGCCATGCATTATGTTTCCAAACTGATTTCCATTTTTTTTTGAATTACAAAATTACAAAACAAAACAAACCCTCTTGGCTGGCATCAGCAGCTGAACATGCTCCTGTCCTGTCTTTGTGTCTTTCCACAGGAGGAATGCTCTCAGGCTGTGCTGCTGCTTTAAGAACCACCTTGGGGACAGGATGTGCGAGTCAAACACTCTGTGTGTACCCCAAAATCCCCACAGACTTTTAGCACACGAGGAAGGAGCACAGACCCCAGCCAGCAGGAAAGCGGTCCTTTATTTAAAAAAAAAAAAACCTGTTATTAAAAACATTTCCAACCACAGATGCTGTAGAAAAACCCTGATCCAAATAGGGGATATGCAGAACAGAATTTCAAATTTCCATGGAATCCAGAGTTTCTGGAGTCATAGAGGCTGGATGAACCTCTGAAAGTGTTGCCCTGAGATCATCTTCAAACTTTAAACTAAAAATATCCCCTGATATCTTCTTTAAGCAAAACAACAGCTTAGCTTATTCAGTAAAGAATGCCTGCCTTGAGCATTTTGATCTCTACGTGGGTTCAACATAACAGCAACGTGAAAGGTCAGGTAGGAAGATGAGGGGGCAGTGAGTTCATGTTCATGGGGGAGGAACAATTTGGAAAAGGAGAATGTGATCAATGTCACTGAAATGTACATGTAGAAATTATTGATGTGATTTGCTGTGCATACTTTCAACAACAATTGAAAAAAAACCCTCAGCATGTCCAAATGTATGACTGGGTACATTGAAGAACAAGGTGGCATGCTGTTTAAATTCTTGACTGCTAACCTGAAAGTTGGAGGCTTGACCCTGCCAGCTGCTCCGTGGGAGAAAGATGCGGTGGGCTGCTTCTGTGAAGATCATTGTTGTAATTGTTGGTAAGTGCTATTGAGTCAGTTCTGACCCACAGTGACCCTGTATAGGATTTCCAAGGAGCGGCTGGTGAGCTTGAACTGCTGACCTTGCTGTTTAAACTGACTTTGCAGTCCAACGTATTAACCCAGAGCACTCCTCTGTAAAGATTACAGCCCTGGTGATCTCATGGGGCAGCTCTAGTCTGTACGACATGGGGTTATCATGAGTCAGCAGTGGTAAACTGAGGAACAGGGCATCCATGCTCAGCAGACCTGACTCCTCTACCCCTTTCACTCAATCCCTCCGGCTACAGCGAGCCCCATGACACTTTTTATAGAGTACGTACTTCTTGTACTTTAGAACGTATCCTACAATTCAAAATAAATCAGCCCAGTACAAATCCTACCACAGTGTAATTCTCTCCAACGGAAACAATACGAGCACAATCACCGCCACGGGACGCCTTTTAGCTGGAGCTACTCAGAGAGATCATTACGCCCGGCGCCTCAGCGAACCCCAACCGTTTGTTTATAGATGGCCTCCGCTCCCGCGTTCATTTGGAATATTCTTTCATAAAATTAAGAACTGCTCGGTTCCATTAAAAGGGTTTGAGACCGCGTTGCTCTCGCATCAGCTTGCTCTTTTGGAGACCAGAGTGGTAAACTTGGGAAGCCAGATAACGGCAGATCCATTTCCTAAAAATGCCAAGCCACTTCCTCAGGCACTTGAAAACACCAGCCATGGCTAGCTGGGTAGTTGGGAAGAAATGTTGTTGTTAGCAGTTGTCAAGCCAGCGACCCCCATACACAACAGAACAAAATGCCACCTGGTCCTGGGTCACCTCCGTAAGCAGTTGTTCATTGGGCTCTTGTGAGTCCCAGGTTTTCTTGGGGTGATTTTCATAAGCAGATTGCCAGGTCTTTGTTCCAGTTCTCAGTCTGGGAGCTCTGCTAACTGAAATCTGCTCAGCATCCTAGGAGCATGTGGGCCTTGGCTGACAGATGGGAGAAGATGGATTCCAGGAGCAAAAGCGAAGCTGGTCAGAGACTGTTCGGGATTGTATTGCTGGTGGAGTGGCCAGTGTCCACCAAATCCTGCATACGGAAGGCACAGTACCAGCCCCAGGCATTGTGGCATTGTGATGGCAGGGGTGTGTGGCCAGAACCCTTTCATGCTACGGTCCAGTTACTGCTGAAGGGCATCAGGTGGGACTTGAACTCAGGTCTCCACGTGGAAGGTGAAGATTCCACCATTGACCTACCACTGGGTCCCTTGGAAGGAATAAGCATCAGTAAGTGATGACCCTGGCCTGAATGCCTTCTCTCCCCACAGAACCACAGACGGACTTCCCTCCTTTTGACTTAAGCCATAAAGATCGAAGATCGGATACAGCAACCCCAGTGACAGCTGGAGGAATTCTGCTTCCAGCTCAAGTCCTCATCCTGGGAAAGCTTGCCTCAGCTGGTCTGTTCGAAGCCGATACTGAGTTATAACTACAGATGCAGACCACTGCCCTGGACAGAACACTGCCGTTCGGAGTTATCCTTCAATTACAAAGCAGACTGGCATATTGACAAGTCCTCACAGGGTGAGCTTGGCAGCTGGGAGACCCAGATGTTGGGCTTTGATAGGAGCTGTTTGAGCAGAAACCTTTCAAGCTAGATTTCTGGCTGGAAAATTGAGGGGCTCGTACAGATTAACCTGCTGAAAGGTTGTCTTGTCAGCTTGCATTTCACACTCCTCTGACGATTGTTCAGGGATGAAAGGTAGGGGACAGACTCAGAATCAGCCCAATCCAGTTGTTGAAAGGATGACACAGACTCCTCGTGGGTGCATCCCTAAAGTCCCGTGCCCGTCTCTCTGGTGGCTGAAGCATCACATTCCATTACTGAGGCTCACAGCACTTAACAGAAACAACAAAATAAACACATCGCAGCCCGCTGTGTGTCAGAGGAGAGCTGCGCTCCACAGAGTTTTCAGTGGCTGATTTCTCATAATCTGATAGCCAGGTCTTTCTTCTGAGGTGTCTCTGGGTGAATCTGAACCTCCCACTTTTTGGATAGCAGTTGAGTGTCTTAACCATTTGCAGCACCTTAAAAAAAAATAACAACATAACAATCCATTGCCGTCAACTTGATTTTGACTCTTAGTGATCCTATATGGGTTTTCTGAGACTGTAAATCTTTATGGGAGCGGAAAGCTGAGGCTTTCTCCTGCAGGGTGGTTGGTGGGTTCAAACTGCTGACCTTAGAGTTATCAACCAAGTCCTTAACCATAGCACTACCAGGGTTCCTCAGAATATCATTTGTTGTTGTGACATGCTGTCGAGACGGTTCCAACTCATAGCAAACCTGTATAGGGTTTCCAGGGATTGACTGGTGAGCTTGAACCGCCGACCTTGCGGTTCAAACCGACTTTGCAGTCCAGCACATTAGCCCACCTCACCGCACCAGAACTCTATTTAGGATCTTAAACACAAGCAAAACACTTATTGTTGAGTTAGTTGCATCTCGTGGCACCACTGTGTGTATCAGAGGACAACTGGGCTCCCAAGGGTTTTCAATGGCTAATGTTTCAGTAGATTGCCAGACCTTTCTTCTGAAGTTCCTCCAGATGGGTTCAAAGTCTTTCAGTAAGCAGCCAAGAGCATTAAACATTTGTACAGCTCAGCGACTCCCTTACTGTGTTTAAACAAATCCTTGTTCTTGTTGAGTCAATGCCGACTCATAATGACCACACAGAACTGCCCCGAAGACTGGCTTTTCAAGGCTGGAACTCTTGACAGAATCAGACTGCCGCATTGTCCAATGGAGCAGTTGGTGGACTCAAATTGCAGACATTTCAAGCACTTAAACCACTGCATCATCAAGGTTCTTTCTGCTGTGCTTGAACCCACTGCCATTAGGTCAGGTCTGACTCATAGCGAACTTACCTATGAGGCTGTAAATCTTCACAGGAGCAGAAAACCTTTTCTTTCTCCTGAGGTGTGGCTGGTGGGTTTGAACTGCTGACATCACAGTTAGAGCCCAAGGAGTAACCTATGATGTCACCAGGGCTCCATCGTAGGTGGTAAATAAATACACTGGATGAGGAGACATTGCCCAGATCTACAAACACACACACTCCACGAGCCCTCCCCTGGTGGCCTATGACACTCAGGAATATAGTCTGTCCCTTAGGAAGCAGAACACTCAGCTTATGTCTAATAACTGGAAATGTTGGCACACCATTCATCTGTCTTTATTAAACCGGTGAACACTCAAACGGATGCCCACAGGACAGAGATGGGGTACACTTTCAGGATGGTGGGCATGGTGCAGTGGGGTTCCACCTAGAGTGGCAGGAGGTGCCCTGAGGCTGCAATGGACCCATGAACGTAGAGGTCATGGCCCTACCTCGGGGGAGGAGATGGTCACATCCTCAGTGTCTTGGGTCCCGACCATTGTGTGCATTCTGCATGCCACTAGCCAAGTCTGTGGGTGCACTCAGCCCAGAGCGTGAAGGGGTGGGGATACAGCCCAACACAGGGCATCAGAATCTAGACAACTGGCCTTTATCTGGGTGTCTTATGCGCATAACCCATTTTTCAAGTTTACAATGATCTCAGGAGTGTGCAGGCAAACACTCTCACTTCACTCCTCCTGTATCACATGCACTCCAAATCAGAAAAAAGACATCAAAGTGCAATAGTGAGAAGATTGAGTGAGTGGTCGTGGGTCTTGACACAAAGGGGCAGGGAGTGGATGCGTGTGTTTGGGTGAGGGGGGCTTACACCAGCTCTGATCCAGGAGCAAAGGGGAAGCTGGTCGGAGACTGCTCCGGACAGCGCTGCTGGCAGGGTGGCCAATGTCCACCCAAACCTGCTTATGACAAGTGGTGGGAGGCACGGCAGCAGCCTGGGGCACTGTGGCACCGTGGATGGCAGGTGTGTGTAGCCAGAGTCCTCATGTGACACTCTGCTTGCTCTCAGTCGGAGTCAGGAGCATCCCTGGTGGCCACCAGGACCCTCCTTTCTTGCACTTCTCCTCTCACACCTGGTTTGGGGTCGCTGTTGTCAGGTCAGGGAGTGTGTGGCGGCACTCTCTCCCCTAACTGTGATCGGTCTACTCCATCTGACCATCTCTAGCATTCAGCATCATCCCCAGCAGAGCAGAGGGGCTCAACACTTGCTGGATACAGAAATCTCCATGAGCACAAATGTGCAACCTGCATCCCTCTTAGCAAAGCTGCTTCTATAACGTGGAACATTCTGGAGCAAAGTGTGGTGCCCAGAGAACCTACAAGGCAAAGTAGAATTGTTCCATAGCATCCCCAGGGCTTCAGGTCTTTAGGGAAGCTGACTACCCTTCTCTCACACAGCAACTGGTGGGTTTGAACCTCTGAGCTTCCAGTTAGCAGTCCAACACTTGCCCCCCAGCATCATCAGGTCTCTTTAAACAAAAGAAAACACAAACCCCACTGCACTGAGTTGATTCTGACTCAGCCACCACGTACAAGGCTTCTGAGGCCATAAAGCTTTACAGGAGCAGAAAGCCTCATTGTTCTCCCTTAGAGCGGCTGCAGACCTTTGGGCAGCAGTCCAGTGCTTATCCCACAGCACTACCAGGGCTCCTTAGCCACCAGAAAGGAAGAGGTGGTGGCTGAAATGAAATAAATCTGGGCAGTTTTTCTTATCACCCAACAATTACATTGAAAAGGAACACTGAATACAATTCTCTATCAGAAACATCTGCAGCAGCTCTTGGTTGCCAGCTGCATCCCACAACGAAACAGGGGTGCTGACTCCAATTCTGAAGAACCCACTCCTTTGCCAAGATCATCACAATGAAGTACCGTGTGCCAATTCACCTCATGAGACGAGTCTGCCCGTTGGACAGGGATGAAATTCTTATTTCTTAGCAGGGAACTGGTCTTCTATATGAGTTCTTTCCCTGTGGGCCACAGAGGTGCACCTCAACAGTCTGCTCTTACACCTAGAAGAAAGGCTTGGTAACTTTATGCTGAGATCTGATCAAATCAGCTTTGGAAGCAGAGGAGATGAAAGCATGCTTCTCTACTGTTGTGAAGGTTTAGCTCAAGGAGACAATGCAAGCTCCACACACTGCAGACCTGGGTTTGAATCCTGGCTCTGCTACTGAGCAAGTTGCTTTAGCCCTCTGCACCTCAGATGGAGTGGCATCAGGAGAGTTTCTCGGAGTGATGGTCTTGAGGAACAGATGTCTAATGTGATCATGGCTCCACGTGAGAGTAGACACTCTGTAAACTCAGGCTGTCCTCAGCCTTGACAATCAGAGCTCTTGGGGACCCTATGCAGAGCCAGCTCTGGCTCCCATGCGGCATGCTAGCTGCTTGTGGTGAGGAAGGGGACCTAAGTCACGACAAAGGCCGCTCAGTTTCCCAGGTGGCAAGTGAGTGGGGGATACCTGGCTGATGAAAGGTGAGCAGGTTGGCTGGAGGGCTCAGAACTCAGCCTAAGGCTTGAGGGGGATGTGAGGGGCCAGTTGATTAGCTGAATTTCCTTGGTGGTTTGAACTTCTGGATTCGATTCCCAGCCAGTGTTCCTCATGTGCAGCCCCCTCCCATCTGTGGGTGGAGACCTGTGTGCTGGGATGCTGAACAGGGGTCAGACGTGCTTGCAGACTAAGGTAGACTAGGAACAAAAGCCTGGAATTCTATTCTGAAAATTATCCTGAGACGCTCTAGATCACAACGATCCCCACTGATAATGGGACCGGTGGGGGGACCAGCAAAAGATCAGGTAGGGGCCACTTGATGGTCATGGTAACATAGTAACAAGAAGATGGTGATATTTCAACAAGAGCTGTGAGGGTAAAAGTATGCAGTTTGGGAATGAACATGGTGACGAGGTGGTCATTAGTGTCAGGGGGCGATGGGAGTGGTGTATGTTCGGGGACACGTCTGGAGAGGCAGACTTGGGGCCTCAAGTGTGAGCTAGGAGTTTGTAAGGGTGGCCAGCAGGGTAAGGCAGGGTCAGGGTGCAGGTATGTTTAAGGAAGAGGTTCCTACAGTAAAGACCAAGATGAAAAGTAGGAGCCGTGGCTGGGGGACAGGGGGCAGCTAGAGGAGGGAAGTGTTTGAGTGGCCAGCCGCTCGCTGAACGATGGACCAGGAAGCAGAGAGGAGAGGAGAAAGGTGGGGAGAGGAACAGGGAGCTTCCCTTTCACGTGGCTTTCATAGCTTCATCAGCGTTTCAGAGGCAGTGGCTCACTGATCTGGCATTAGCTAGCCTCTAAATTTGGGTATGTTCTTTCTGTCTGTGCCTCAGTGTCCTCATCTGTGAAATGGGCATGGCCACGAGGAGCCCATCAATGAGTACTGTGCAGCCGCTAGAGTGGGTCTGACAGACGCCGAAGGCTCCTGGGACCTGCTCTCAGCCTCAGCCACGAGGCTGGTGGGGATAGAGCTTGCTGTCAGCCCCTGGGGCACCTGATTTCAGTGCTGGGGGGAACACGTGGGGTGCTGTACACTGAGTGGTGCCCCCCCAAATATGTGTGGAAATCCTAACCCCTATACCTGTGGAAAGGAGTTCTGGGGTTGCAATGTGTTAAGTGTTGGACTGCTAAATAAAAGGTCAGCAGTTCAAACCCAGCAGTTGCTCCAGTGGGGAAAGATGCTGTCTGCTCCCATAAAGGTGACTGCCTTGGAAACCCTATGAGGCCATTTTTCTTGTCCTGTAGGGTCACTATGACTCGGAGTTGACTCGAAGGCACTGGGCTTGGTCCCATGTAGGAATATTTTATTTATTTATTTATTTATTTATTTATTTATTTATTTATTTATTTTAATTAGGTTGATGAGGCTCTGCAGTGGGTGTGTGTCTTAAACCCATTCACTTCTGAGTTATGGGAGGCAGCGACCACAAAGACCAACCCACCAGACCTACTGCCATTGAGTTGGTTCCAACGACCCTGCACAGTGCTTCTGCGGCTTTGAGTCTTTATCGGGGCAGACAGCCTCATCTTCTTCCTTCAGAGTAGCTGGTGGGTTTGAACCTCGACCTAGTGCTACCAGGACCCTTAGACGCAGAGACCAGTGAATACAATGGGGAAACAGTCTCATGAAAATCCCCAAGGCACTGGAAGACAGAGAGCCGAAACCCTGGGCTCAAACTCTTGCCCCCTGACTGTGAGAGAATAAACATCTACTATTTAAAGATCCCCAGTGGGGCTGTTTCTATTTCTCAAGTTCTAGGGAACAGTGTTAGCGGGTGAAGCAGCTAAGCTGAAAGGGGAGAAAAGAGAGCACCAGTCCTGACCCTAAACTCCACACACAGAACTTGGAACTTAGAGTGAGAATCCACCAGCAGACCCTCCCTGCCACCAGGAATCCCTCAGACCACTCTGAGGGCTGTGTGGTTGCAGTGGACCTATGTGTCCACAAACATTTCCCACAAGTCACAGAAGTACGAACGGAGGGCAGACACACACCGACCGGAAGAGACGCCAATCTAGCATGGCTGAAGTCTAAGCACACCTGGCTCGTTCCTGGACCCGTAGCATCAGCCTCCTACCACCCTGCACTCTGCAGAAAATGTGGCAAAAGCACAGAGAACAGGAAACACTTGATTCTGTGAGAGAAGAGAGCCCATCACCTTCACCCCCAACAACAACAAAAACCCCACTGCCAGGGATCCTGTTCCCACTCAGCAAGCAGCCCTATAGGAACTGTAGGACTCTCCACAGGGCTGTAAGTCTTTATGGGAGCAGACAGCCTGCTCTTTCTCCGTCGGAACAGGTGTTGGGTTCTAACTGCTGACCTTGCATAACCCACTAAGTCACCAGGAGCCACAAGGAGCGTTCCTTACTATACCTGAGAGTGTATGTTTTTTTCCCAAAAAAGGGAGCCAAGAGAACTTTTACAAGGGACCAGCGAGCTGGATCTTCAGAGGGGTGGGAAAGGGAAACCAGTCACCACCGGAGAGGGAGAGAGACAGCACATCAAGGGCATCTTTGGAGCTGAGAGACCTATCACATGGGAACACTTTATAAGTAAAAAATGATGAGCATTTTATTGCATTTGAAAACCATTTGCTGAAGCAGTTTGGTGCCTGGGGGAAAAAAAAAAAAGCCCATCATATTTTTGGATGCACTTTTCTATACACAGGAACTCACAGACAGCTAGAACGAGAAACACACTACAGTGTCTTTTAAATGGTTATTGCCATTTTAACATCAAATTAGTTCTCAGCTCCTGTTTGCTGTGCAGCCCGGCCATTGTACTCACATTGTGCATTGGAAAGGAGCGTGCACTCCATGGGCTGATACGATTTTTGCTTACTCAAGCCCTGCACAATCTCTTAAGAACTTTTTATTGTTTGTATGTGGAACAAATGGCTGGGGGAAGAAATCATAATACACCTACCTAAGTGTGCAGATGATAGAGGGGTTTAAAGAGATGTATTTTTCTTTACACACAATGGCAGCAATGGAGTCTGGGATCCACCATTAACAACAGCAAAGTCCTGTAATACGCATCAGATCGTACTGCAGGTTGCCTGGTCTTCTCAGTGCCTTTACAAGACAGCATCAGACAGGCATCTTGAGCTCAGCTCTCTGGGCCTGTGGACCAGACAAATCCTTGCAGGAATTGGCAAGCGTCTCCTTGTTGTTATTGATATTGTTAGCGGTTGTCAAGTTTGACTCCCGAGTCATGACGACCCCATGTGTGCATGTGATGTGAACGTCACCACCGTGCTGTAGTGTGGACTAGGTCAGTGTGACCCATTGCGTTTTCAGTGCTGGTTTTTAGAAGTAGATCACTGGGCCTCGCTTCCTCATTCAGGAAGATGTAAGCATCATCTTTCCTTATTCCTAGGAAGACCAGGGCCCCCAGAACATCTTTACTAATTCTCTATTCCTCTTTGGTCTACTTACTTGTAGACACCACGGTAGGTTGTGGATTAAGACTGGAAAATGAGGCTTCCTCATTTTCACCAAATGGTGCTGCACATACTGGACTTAACCACCAGTTAACCAGAACAATTCCCAACAGAAAACAGGATGTTTTCCCGACACTGGTCAGCAGGTGGTACATGGCAGGGGTGCATGAGAGAGATGAAGCATATGAGGTTTCATGGAGTTGTCAGGTCCTGGTACACAAGGGGAGGACCAGGCAGAGACCAGGCTAAGGAGGAGTTTGGGGAGGGAGAGGAGCAAGGTGTTGAAGATCATAAGGTAGAGGACCTGGATCCAGTTAATGAGAGAGGTAGAGAAAGACAACCAGTGGGAGTGACAGTGTGGAGAGACGCAGACTCAAGAGAAGTCTTTAGCTGCACGTTGATTAGTGAGCAAAGTGAGAAATTATCTAAACTGGGACAAACCACCCTAAACGATCAGACGATGTAATCCCTGCAGCTCATTAGGACTGGGGGTGGTTTGTTCTTAGCAGCTATACTGAGCACAATGGCTCTAGAGGATAAGCACTGGACTGTGAACCACTAGGTTGGTGGTGCAACCACTAGCTGCACCATGGGAGAAAGATGAGGCTTTTTGCTCCAGCAAAGATGTACCACTTTGGAAACCCTATACAGGGTGGCTATGAGTCAGAACTGACTTGGTGGCACTAACAACGGCAACAGCATAGCGGACAAACCTCAATGTTTAAAAGACACTGACTAGATTACTCAGAAAAAAATCTGCCTCAATAGTGGGACAAGTCCAGGGGTGGCGCTGTGGCTTAATGCGTCAGACTGCAAAGCCATTTGAACTGCAAGGTCGGCGGCTCAAGCTCACCAGCTGCCCCTTGGAAACCATATACACGGTGGCTATGGGTCCGAATCAACTTGATGACACGTAACAATAATAATAATAAAACCTACCAGAAATACTCAAAAACAAACAAAACAAAACCCAACATGCTTCCGGGCAGTTTAACTATTCTAGAACAGAACTCAAGAATGTTCACAGAAATAAAAAAAATACCCAGCACCCACCCAAGTAAAACTCACAATTTGTGGCATTCAATTTAAACAACAAAAGCACCCAGGCATACACAGACACAAGAAAATACACAAGACTCATAATGAGGAGGAAAGGCATTCAATTAAAGAAAATCCAGAAATGAGAGAATAGGTAGGCAAGGACATTAAAACGTGACTGTAACTCTATTCCACACAGTTCAAGAAGGTAGACGAGAGCATAAAATGTGGAGACACAACATGCTCCCAATCAAATGTCCATAGATGAAAACTACAGCGAGAAGAAAAATCCACTGGATGAAATGAAAGCACGCGGATACTACGGAAGAACAAAAAAGCAAGTTTGACCAGAATGTTCCTTAGAAGCCAGGACTGCCAGACTTTGTCTCTCATGTTCTCAGGAGGCACCAGTCCCTGGAGAAGGACATCATGCTTGGTAAAGTGAAGGGTCAGTGAAAAAGAGGAAGTCCCTTAATGGGCTCAAGTGTAGCAGCGATTGATTGTGAGGATGGTGTAGCATAGGGCAGAGTTTCATTCTGTTGTACACAGAGGCACTATGGGTCGAAACCGACTCGACAACACCTAAGAACAACAAAGACAATAGGGAATAACCAAGAAGAGAGAATTCCACACTCCCTCCCCATCACAAAGAATAAAGGACGAAGTGTCAGTGTGCTGTGGGTAAAATTCAAGTGATCGGATACATACATATATGTACATACAGATACATCATGTATGTATGCATACAGACATACACACATCATGCACACACACACACATGCACATGCATCATGTATACATACACACCCAGCTACATCATGCATACATATATACCTACATACATGTACATACAGATACACCATGTATAATACATAAATACACATGTACACACAGGCACATCACGTATACATGCATACATACAGACACATCATGTATACACACAGCTACACCATGCATAGATACATGTATACATGCACATACACACCACACATCCACATACATGCATGCACATACCGCTATATCATGTATACACACAATGCATACAGATACATCATGTATACATGCCTACACACATGCACGTACACACAAGCTAAATCATGTATACATACACACATACATGCGCACACAGACACATCATGCAACACATATACATACATGCACACATAGATACATCGTGTATATACACATGTATACAGCTACATCGTGCATGCACACACATACACACATACATACATGAACACAGAGATACATCATGTATACATGCATGCATCCACACACAATCCACACACTACATATACAAATGCACATGCATACATGCAAACACACTCACATATACAATTGGACATGTGCGTAAAAGAGATGAGGGCAGGAGACAAAAATATTTGCAGAAGTGATTATTACAATTTCCCATGTTTGATGGATCCCCAATGAGATGGATACACACAGTGGCGGCAGCAATGGGCTCAAACGGAACAACTGTGAGGATGGCGCAGGACAGGTAGCATTTTGTTCTGTTGTGCGAAGGGTCAATATGAGTCAGAACCGACTGAGTGGCACCTAACAACTACAAATAGAACCACAGATTAAAAACAAAAAAAAAAAACCCAACTCAATAACCCCTCCCCCACCACCAAAAGAAACATAAAGAAAACAGCGTGCAGGCACTTCATGATCAAATTCCTTAAAGTCAGTTGTAAAGAGAAGATCCACAAAGCAGCCAGCGTGGAGAAAAGCCAAACTCCATACAGAGGAACAACAGGAAGAATGGTAACAGATTTCTTGTCTAAACTTATTAAAGGAAGCCTTCAGACAGACGAGAGATCCCACCAGATAGAAACGTGGATCTACACAAAAGAATGATGAACACCAGAAATGGTAAATATTTAAAGACTGCGTTTCTTATTTTTATCTCCTGAAAAACTGGCCAATGCAGCAGCACATTGCTAGTTTTGCTCTGTGCTACCAAGTTGATTTTGACTCACAGTTTCCCTATGGGATCGAGGAGCCCTTCCTCATAGGGGTTCTAGGCTCTAATGGTTACGGAAGTGGATTCCCCAGTCTTTCTCCTGAGGAACTGCTGAGTGGGTCTGAACTAACAACCTTTACGTTAGCAGCCACACTCTTAACCATGGTACCATTAAGTGAAATGTAGCTTATACCTGTATCTGTCACATCGCAGGAATTTCCTGCTTCTGCATCTGCTACTTTCCAGCATTTTTCTCTTAGAAAGAACCCTCTGACAATGCACATTCATGTTAACCCCACCCCCACCCCCAGCATGCACCATGATGCCTAGCACACGTCAGACGTCAATAAACCGGTAAGTTCACGTACGTATGATTGTTACAGAACACACTCACATCCTGGTATACAACGTTAATCTGTAGACAAACATCACACCTGGATCACTGCTGGACAGCTGCCAGATTTGGCCCGTGTGAAATCTGGACAATGAATAAGGAAGACTGAAGAAGAATTGATGACTTTGAATTATGGTGTAGGTAAATAACATTGAATATACCATGAGTTGCTAAAAGAACGCACAAATCTGTGTTGGAAGAAGTCTGAGCAGGATGCTCCTTAGAAGTAACGATCCAAGACTGTGTCTCATATACTTAGGACATGTGATCAGGAGGGACCAGTCCCTGGAGAAGGACATCATGCTTAGTTGAGGGTCAGTGAAAAAGAGGACGACCCCCAGTGAGATGGACTGGCACAGTGGCTGCAGCCATGGGCTCAGACAGGAAGGACAGTGGGGGTGGAGCAGGACCAACACACTGTCTCGTTCTGTTGACCATGGGGTCCCTGTGAGTTGGAACTGACTCGATGGAACCTAAACACAAACAATGGCATCTCAATCGTCCGAAAGCAGCCTTGTGTCCTGGACCCAAACAGAGGTCACACTTAAAATACAGTAGAGTTCCTGCTGCTCAGCTGTGTCACGCCTGTCCCCAACCCATGTGCCACTCGTAAGCAGTTCTGAGGACAGACAATGGTCCCTAAAGGAGAAAAGGTTCCCAGAGCCAACCTGGCCCTGAGCTCCTCTTTCTCCCATGTGAAATGCTGTTCCCGCTATGCCCACAGTCCAGTGGTGCCCAAACCATCCAGAACCCAGGCACGCTGGGCAAGCTTCCTCTTTGTCATCTGTGGTGCCAGATACCCGGTTCCCAATTTAGAGGCATATTTATGGTCCCCGCCAATAGGCGGAAGGAGATCTCACTCCTCACACAATTACAGGCAGATTCAGAGGCTCATCTTGCAGTTATATTTACATCTTAGAAACGATGTTGGCGTTTTATTTTAAACAACGAAAGCTGTGTTTCTGCTTGAGACGGAGAGGAAGGAATTAATGCCTAACCCTGAAACCTTCCACCCCATGGAAAGGTTCTGTTTATGAGTACTACCTTCTCTAGCGTTCACCCAGCAACGGGGTCGTCAGCGGTGCTATGAGGGGTGATTCTCTGTCTGGGAAAGACACACACTCTCATCTATGAGCAATGGGCTGGAAGGTGGGGGATTGCTCCTGGGAATGTTATTGCTGTAAAGGGCTTTGTTAAATGCACCTGAAATGCAAAGTAACACAGGTGCCCAGTGGAAAATGATGGAGACCATCAGGGGGTCCAGGGGGTCGTGCTCCTCCATAGACACTCGTCCTCATCTCATCAGTCATCTCAGGTCACCTTGACAAGGCCAAAGAGGGTCAACTTGGAACAGTGGGAACATGGGATGCTGCTTTACATTAGAAACGTCTTACCAACTCAAGCATATCCAGTGTCGCTGTCCCCAAGCATCCCCAGCCCCAGCTTCATTCCGTCTGAGGACAAAGGAAAAGTGAAAGAGCCCGTAAACTGTAGAGTGGTGCAATAGAACTTTCAGTGGCAATGGGATGCCTGACACCGGCCTCATTCAATCTGGTAGCCTGGAGTCAAGTGTGGTATTTGTTGTTGTTATTGTTACATGCCATCGAGTTGGTACTGCCTCATAACGACCCTATGCACAGCAGAACGAAACACTGCCCAATCCTGGGCCAACCTCACTACTGTTGCCAATGTTTGAGTCCATCAATGCTGCCAATAGGCCAATCCATGTCGTTGGGGGTCTTCCTCTTTTTCTCTGACCTTCCACCTTACCAAACATGATATCCTTCTTCAGAGACTGGTCCATCCTGACAATATGTCCAAAGATGGCCTCCAAGGAGGCTGAACTTCTTCCAACCCAGATCTGTTGGTTCTTTTGGCAGCCCATGGCACTTTCAGTATTCTCCTCCAACACCATAACTCAAAAGCATCAATTCTTCTACTGTCTTCCTTATTCACTGTCCAGCTTTGGCATGCATATGAGGTTATTGAAAATACCATGGCTTAGGTCAGGCACACCTTAGTCCTCAAGCTGACATCTTTGCTCTTCAACACTTTAAAAAGGTGTAGTATAGATCAGCTGAAATTATGGCTAGTACACCTGAGGAATTCAACGTTGAATTTTCATGAATTTAAATTGGAGTAGCTAGTGGCTACCATGTTGGGCAGCATGGTCTAGGCACTGGAAGGTTGTGTTTGAGTCTAGAGGCAATCGTACCTGACCCCGCTCCTCTTCCTGAACCTGACTTTCCTCACAAGTTAATTTAATCCCCACAAGGATGTTCTATGGTAGGTACTATTGCTACCCCTGCTTACAAGGGTGCGGCTGACCAAGCCAGGGTCTTCCAAATAACCTCAGATGCATGTGAAAGCTGGACAATGAGTACAGTAGACCAAGGAATGGCACCCTTGCACTGTGGTGTTGGTGAAGAGTATTGAGCATTGAAAGTACCACGGACTTCCAGAAGAACGCACAAATCTGTACTGGAACAAGTACAGCCAGGATTCTCCTGGAGACTAGGTTGGCAAGACTTCATCTATGTACTTTGGACATGCTAATAGGAGATTCTAGTCCCTGGAGAAGGATGTCATGCTTGCTTGGTACAGTAGAGGGTCAGCGAAAAAGAGGGAGACCTTTAAGGAGATGAATTAACACCGTGTCAGAACTGATTTGAAGGTACATATGAACAATGTTTATACATAACAACATACACTCTCACACACACATTTAATTTTATGCTGTATCGATGTGTATTGCGCTTAGTGTTTGTATACAAAAGGGAATTTCAAGAAGTTCAAGGAAATATGGAATTAAAAGATAACAGACTCTTTCCACTCACTCTTGAAAGCCCCCTCGCTTGTATGTGTTCATACACACATACACACACAATATTTATCTTTGATGGGTCACAACAGAATGGTGTTCAAAAGTATGAACACATCTGTCTTAGGAAAAAAAAATCTAACCAGAATATTCCTGGAGTGCAAGATGGGACAGACTTCAACTTTGAACAGGCTTTGGGACAGATGAATGTCTGGAAAAGGACATCATGGTGGGTAAAGTGGGCAGTCAGAGAACTAAACGCCAGCTTCAGTGAAAGGTCTGGCAACAACGGATGTGAGGTGGACACAGCTGGAGAAGGACAAATGGCCACCACGAGTCCAAGCTCACTCTGCATCTACACACATGCACGCTCATGCACACTTGCATGCACACTATGCACTAGATATGCTATTGAAGTGTCCTGGTGAACTAATCAGCTCAAGGTGAGCACTTTGAATCGAGCAGTACCTCAGAAGAAAGACCTGGCAATTGGTTGCAATAAAAAGGGCAGCCCAGAAAGCCCAATGGCGCAGCTCTACTATGTACCACATGGGTTGCCGTGAGTCAGAATTGACTTGATGGCAATGTTGTTGTTAAGTGCCGTTGAGTTGGTTCTGACTCATGGAGACCCTGTATAGCGTTTCTGAGGAAACAGCTGGTTGGTTTGAACTGCCAACCTTGCTGTTAGTAGTCCAGTGATTATCCCAAAGTGCCACATCAGTACTCAATCTGTACCATTCATATATCATACCTATACAATGGTGGTGGTGGTGTGCCATGGAGTCAGTTCTGACTAATCAGAACCTTGTACAGGGCTTCTGAGGCTGTAGATCTTTACGGGAGCAGAAAACCTCATCTTTCTCCCGGGGAACAGCTGGTGAATTCAAACTGCTGACCTTGTGGTTGGTAACCCCACACGTAGCCGGCTCATGTATGTGAAGATGCATGCGTGTGTGTGCATGTGCGTGTTTAGCACAGAGTCCAGAATTCCATGTGTGCTCTGTGAATGTTTCCATCATCCTTTTCCCAAGCTCAGGAACCAGGCTCCTACTTCAATGGGCCCCTGGGGACCATTCTGGATCTTAACTTAGTAGTGATATTAGCATGGTACTTTCAGAAAAGGAACTCAAAGAAACAACATCAAAATGTTAAAACTAGTCTCAAAAGGACAGCTGATGTGGAGACGCCTGGGCCATCCCCATTGAAGAAGAGCCATAGTATTTCATCAGGAACCAGAAGTGCCCCGTCTGCCCATGAAGGGGATGATGATGATGATGGTGATGATGTCAGTCACCCCATAGCTCTGCCCTCGCGGCAACCGCAGCATTGAGAGCGTCTGGTACCCGAGAGGAACCCTGAGGACGATGCCATCCCCTGGGAGTCTGCCTTTGGCCCCAGCACACATAGGCAGATGCAGAAACATATTGTCAGAGGAAGCGTTCTCACAAAATGGGTCCAGCAAACACTGCCTGTTTATCTCACAAGTAGTACTCATTTGCAGTCAGCAATAAAACGGCCCTCACTCGGGTATTTACAGACCACCTAAGAGGTCAGGGTGAGGTTAGCAGGATCCTGCCCTGCAGTACCCAGAGTCCTGGGCTGAGAGACAAGACTTGTACAAGGAGGAGGGCTGGGGGAGGGAGGCGGTCTCCACATCACCACACCCATCTTCCTGGACAAAGCAGTTTTTAGTGGAAGGGTCTTTTCTGACTGGGCATGAAGGAGGCTGGGGCTGGCTGACACCAAACCCAAACACCATAGAGTTGATCCCAATGCATAGTGTAGAACTGTCCTTAGGGTTTCTGAGGCTGGAAATCTTTAATGGAGAAAACAGCCTCGTGTTTCTCCTGCAGAGAGGCTGGTGGGTTAGAACTGCTGACCTTGTCCTTAGCAGCCCAATGAGTAACCCACTAAGCCACCAAAGCTCTTGGGGGTGAGCAGAGGGGCCCTTTAAATCCCATCAGCCCAGGGTTGCTGCTGAGCCTTCCCTTCAGATGAAAAGTCAGGAGACACCTGCTTTTTATTAATGCTTTTTAATATCATTTTCAAAGTTATTGAAATAACAACAACAAAAACCGTGTTCGTGCAATATTTGAATCTGTAGCACAAAGATGCTCGGTTTTTTTTTTTTTTTTTTGCAATGAATTCCATAGCTGGTTTATAGCAGCCAGACGTTTCGAATAAAGCACATCATTACATATGTGGGGGTGACTATGATACAAAGACAACAGCTCCAACATGCAGATGAAGATGTGGCTTGTGTTTTCTTTCTTTTGGGGTGTTTTAATATTTTCAGACATTGTTGTTGTTGTTGTTAAGTGCCGTCGAGTCGGTTCCGACCCATAGCGACCCTGTACAGGGTTTCCGAGGGTGTAAATCCTTACGGGAGTAGAAAGCCTCATCTTTCTCCCGCGGAGTGGCTGGTAGTTTCGAACCGCTGACCTTAACGTTCGCAGCCCGATTCGTAACCACTACGCTACCAGAGCTCCTTATTTTCAGACATACTGGAAGTAAATTATATTGGGAAGCTGGCTTCTCAAAATGACAGCGGAAAACTCAAAGTTTACGACCAAACCCTGCATCTTGTGTTTCTGATGTAACTTCGGAAATATTCAATAAAGCTATAAAATGTCCTCCAACGGAAAAACAAAGCAAAAGCAAAAACAAAAACCATCATTCTGGTCTAGAATCTTTGCTGGCAGCATCTGACATAGCAGGACTGTCTTTAACTGAACATGTAAAAATACCCTAGGCAGTATCAGAAAAGAAAAAAAGGAGAAATTCAGCTCAAGGAAAAAGGATGTTCAAAGCAATCATAATTATGTTTTAAAGAGAGGGTTTGATTGCTTAACCCACATTACCCAGAGCACAGTGATTATAAAACTCATCTCTCTTCCTATCCCAGAATAAGTGAAGCCTTCTTAATAATCTGAAAAATATTGCAGCCTCTCTCCCAACCTGTGCGAATCAATGATATTTATAACCCCAGAGGTATTGCACTTCTTTGTGTCAAGGACACCCAATAATACTACACTATTTCATCACAAAGAGCAGCTCACCGAGTGGATGTTTCCCAAAGAGTCTGGAAGTGGAGAAAGTTTAAACCTTGCTCTCGGTGACCCTCCACAAAGCAGCCTGGATCTCTGTAGCAAACCCAAGAGCTCGGATATTCCACAGCGTGTGTGGGCTTATTAAAACAACATCAAGGAGCTGCACCATAAAGCAGGAACGGTTGTGAAGTGAAACAGGCAAGAGAAAAGAAACGAGGGTGTGTGGGGTTATACATCGTGACCATCACCCAGCCGACAGCTTCCCCCTCCAGATCAGAAGCGCAGAGATCAGTGTATCCCGGGCAGGGCGTGTTGGCCATTTGGTGCTGATTACTTTATTAAAGTCCCATGAACACATTCACACAGGCACGGCGGACTGTTGTTTTCCACCATGTACTTTATTACAAGAGCACAGGCCCGAGAACTATAAGCAATCTGCTAAATGAACCAGAAATACATCGTTCTGCATTGGAGTTAAGCTCTGGGGCTTTATTGGGTAAAATGTGAGCTCTTAAAATAGATTATTTCTGGAAAGAGAAATCTAAGGTTGGAGGAAAAGACGTGTTGGCTAAAGTACAATGGGATGATTCATGGGTTTCCAAAGTCCTCTGCCACAGTCCACTGACTTGGGCATGTCCAGTAAGCCAGGGGCTGGTTGCTTATTGTTAAGTATCATCGAGTTGGTTCCGACTCTCAGTGATCCCTGTATAGTGTTTTTGAGAATGGCTGGTGGGTGTGCATTGCCGACCTTTCGGGTAGCAGTCCAATGCTTATCCTATAGCAGCACACCAGGATTCCGCAGCTGCTGCAACAGACACTCAGAGTCAGTTGCTAAATTCCCAGGAGATGTATGGGCCCATTGCTAAAAAGAGCCACCATTAAAATTGAAATTGTATAAAATTGCAATGAAATAACTGGTACTAAAAACAAAGGCAATGAATACTAAAGATCCTCCCTTTCAAATCATTTTACTCTTTACATTTTCTTTTCAACATGATTGAGGTTAGTTAGGTCTCCAGTATCTGTAGGCTGGTTCAGCTGTTAACTGAATGGCTGAAGGTTTGAGTGCACTTGGAGGTACATTGGTAGAAAGTTTTGGAGAGCTATATAAAAAGTCAGCCATTAAAGCCCTGTGGAGCATGGTTCTACTCTGACATACACGGGCTGTCCTGTTTTTCTTTGCAGGGCAGAAGTACTGCAAGTTGGTGCACTAATGTTTGTCATGTCCTACTCCACTGGTAGTAGCTTGAAACATACCACAGAAATTGGCCAGCACTAAGAATCAGAGGAAGTACTGGGGTGGCTCTGTAGGATAAGCCCTGGACTGCTAACCGCAAGGTCTGTAGTTCAAACCACCAGTCACTCCTCAGAAACCCTATTTATGGTCACTATGAGTTGGAACTGATTCTATGGTACTGTAAATCAGCAACAAAGGAGTCAGGGCTGGCCACTAACTCTATGTCATACTTTGTATTTAAAGAGCACTCTGGAAAAACCAATTGTATGTGTGTGTGTGGGGGAACTAGTTACAACTCTCCAGCAAAGAGGGAGGGGAAGAGTTGTATTTGTCCAAGAAGCAGACACAAGCCAACAATATCACTGCTTCAAATTCATGAGCAGAAGTTGTAGAGATGATTCTACAATGACGCACAACAACCACATGAGCAACTGACAACAGTTCCCCAGGAAGTGGCAAAGCCAAGATGGAACTGAAAATGTCTTTAGACAATCAAGTCACAACTGGTTAGGCAGAACCCACAGCCTTGGGATGTGGCACCCAGAAAGATAGTTCCGGATTCAGCAGGACTAGAGAAGGCCGAATATGTCAGCAGTAGCTAAAATGTCTATCAGTGTCAGTGAGGTGGTAGGCAACGGCGGAAGGGAATAGTCTAGAAGCATGTACATTTCCCATCACACTCGAGTCAAATGTGTTAGAGAGCCACCACCGAGACAGAGCCAAAGACAAAGCCTTGAGAAGCAAGAGTTCCAAAATGAACCAACTGACCAGAAGCCTGGTACTTAGCAGATGTCCCACAAATGCCAACAAATGAAGACGTGTAAGGCATCACTCACTGGTCCTACCTACTACGGCTTGTTTTAGGTAAAATGGGGACGGCACTGATGCTGTTGATATTGTTAAGTGCTAACTCACAGCGACCCTGTATACGGCTTCCATGGAGTGGCTGATAGATCTGAACCCCCTGATCTTGCAGTTAGTGTTGTTGTTAGGTGCCATCAAGTCACCTCTGACTCATACCAACCCCTTGAACAACAGATCAAAACCTTGCCCGGTCCTGCACCATACTCACAGTCATTGCTGTGTGTAAGCCCATTGTTACGGCCATTGTGTCCCTCTGTCTCATATAGGATCTGCCTCTTTCTCACTGACCCTCTGTCAATCTGATGTCCTTCTCCAGGGATTGGTATTCCTGAACATGTGCAAAGTATGTGACATGAAGTCTCCCCATCCTCACTTCTAAGGGGCATCCTGGTGTGGTCTTGGGTATCTGTCAACTACAGAAGTGTGAGCTTGGGCAGGTACGACGTATTCAAGGACAGTTTCTTAGTCCCGATGATTCCAACACCCTCATAGTTGTCTAGAGAGCTTAAGTGACACCTGATTCACAGAAGCCATTCACGGGATGGTCAATATTGCTGCCAAATTGTGGCGGCATTCACGCTTTTAAAAAGTAGGGATGAGAAAGGGGCTGGGGTAGACATTTCAAACTTGAACCAACGTTTCCAGTTGCTATTAAAGATTGTGGCTTACCCAGGCAGCTAGAGGGATGCATTCTCAATTCCTCACCGTCATAATCTCATTGTAAAATGATTTTTTGTAGTCATGGATGGTAATTCTGGATTTGTACTGAGGCATCTGTTTTGTGTTTCTTCTTTCAGTCCCCTGACAAACTCATTATTTGTTGTCTTATTACTAGTGTAGTCCTTCTCCTTCTTGTTGTTCTGAGGAGTCCTTGAGTTGGTTCCAACCCACAGTGTCCTTATATAGAACAGAACGAAACACTGTTCAGTCCTGTGCCATTCTCTTCTGAGACATTAAAAACAAAAAAGCTATGGGGAAGGAAACTTTATCGACTAGAACTGCACCAAAATCAATGCTGTTGGTGGAGCTAACCCAGCTGGGCTCACATATTGTCAAACATCTGGAGAGAAGCTAAAAAAATACATGTTTGAATCAAATAGTCTGATGTTTGGGTCTATATGAAGATAGTCTTTGCTGGATTCTTTGCAAAGATGGCTAAACTAACATCTTCAATCAGCTGTTTTGGTGTGAGGGCACCCACAGAAGGGAAAGGAAATTAAAAAAAAGAAACCCAAGAACTCCTTTGGTGAATAGGAGCCCATTATGTGCAACCCACGACCCACATGCTGAGATAAATTTTCATGTGCTCTCACAATTAAAGACTGTCCAAAGGGAAGATCTGATTCTATCTCCCTGACGTCCCAAACAAGCTGTGTTCTTTTATTGTAAACTCACAGCAGGCAAAATAACCTATGGCGTACACGGCAAAGTCAAAATAAAGACAAGTCTCATTTTACACACTACAAAATAATTTAAGAAGCTGTTATTTTGGTTCGTGGCTTTTCACAATTCCCTTTCCTGATGGTCAACCTTAAAAGCAACTTTTGCAAGCATGAAGCGTGCCCCTAAACAGAAATCAAGTTCAAAATATGCAATGGTTGACCAAAAGCAACCATCAAACATAGAGCTAAGTCCTCAAAATGAAGCCTAGTTGTATTATTTCATTACTAATAACAATTTAAATAAATGTTCACCAAGAACACATCTCTCCAGATGCACTTAGCAACTTCTATGGAAGACATCAAGGACATCAGACATGAAGAAAGCAAAAGGTCATTAAAAAGACAGGAAAGAAAGGATCAAGCTGGATGTTGGAAGAGGCCTGGACATTTACTCTTGAGCACACAGCAGCTAAAGTGATGAGAAGAAATGATGAGGTAAAAGATTTGATCAGAAGATGTCAAAGGTCAACTGGTGAAGACACAGTGAAGTTACCTAATGAGATGTGTAAAGACTTGGACCAAGAAAACCAAAGGGAAGAACACGCTCAGCATTTCTCAAGATGAAGGAACTGAAGAAAAATTCCAGCCTTAGGTTGTAATACTGAACGATTCTATGGGCAAAGTATTGAATGAAGTAGGCAGTGTCAAAAGAGATGGAAGGAGTACAGAGTTACTGTATCAGAAAGAATTGGTCGACCTTCAGCTATTTCAGGAGGTAACATATGACCAATAATACTGCAGGAAGAAGTCCAAGTTATACTGAAGGTACTGATGAAAAACAAACAAGTCTCCAGGAATTGTTGGGGTACCAATAGAAATGTTTCAACAGATAAATGCTCACCAGAAGCATCTTAGCCAACTAATTGTGAAAGACAGCTACTTAGCCAACTGACTGGAAGAGATCCACATTTGTGTCTATTCCAAAGAAAAGTAATCCAATAGAACTGAGAAATTATTGAGTACCATCATTAATTTCAAACATAAGTAAAATTTTGCTGAAGATGATTAAAAAATGGTTGCCACAGTATATCAACAGGAACCTGCCAGAAATTCAACATCAGAGTAGGACACGGAACGATGCTGATGTCAGATGGATTTTGGCTAAAAGCAGGCCCAAGTTTCCCTGTATTTATTGCAATGTACCTGACTGTGTGGATGATAAAGAGTCCTGGAACGTCTTGAGAGGAACTGGAATTTAGAACACTTATTAGTGTTTATGCAGACTGCTATATAGACCAAGTAGCCGTCCTTGTGACTTTACAACTTGTCATGAGTGATAATGTGACATTTCTTGAGAAGGATTTGCTACTGTGGTTACAATCTACTGTCAATATGCACTCTTGTGCTTGTCACATAGTAGAAAGCAAATATTAGAGCTATACCTGTGTAATGCAAATGACTACTTCTGTATTCTTGTGCACCTTTGAAATAAAGCATGCCTTCCTTCTTCAGAAAAGGAAGTAGTTGGACTGGCATTGCTTAATACAGTGGCACTTTATTAGTAATAATTTTATTACTAATTAAGAGTTCTCTTGTAGAAGAACTCTTGCATTTATCTGTAGAAACTCATGTTTTAATTAGAATTTTAAAATAGAAAGATAGGTATTATGGGTATTATAATTATACAGTTTCTATCTCAAAAATGGCAAAATGTAAACATTGTCTTGGACTAAACCAAAATAATTGATGACATTCTTTAAAATGTTGGTGGTAAATTCATCAATTATAGTTTCTGTTACATTAAAATATATTTGTTGACATATTTAATTACATTAATTAAAAATAAAGTTATTAAAAATATCAAACAAAATTAGAAGCTACTAAGTGGTTTAAAATCAGGAAAGGTGTGGGTCATGGTTGTATCCTTTCACCATCCTTATTCCACTTGTATGTTGAGCAAATAATCCAAGAAGCTGGGTTAATGAAGAAGAATTCAACCTCAGGATTGGAGGAAGACTCATTAACAACCTGTGATATTGCAGATGACACCATCTAAATTACAGATAGCAAAGAAGACTTGAAGCACTTATTGATGAAATTCAAAAACTACAGCCTTCAGTACAGATGATACTTCAACAACAAGAAAACAAAAATCCTCACAAAATACCAATAAACAACATCACGATACACAGAGAAAGATTTGGATCCAAAATCAACATCCATGGAAACAACAGTCAAGAAATCAAACAAAGTATTTCATTGGGAGAAATCTCTTACAAAAGACCTCGTTAATGTGTTAACAAGCAAAGATGTCACTTTGAGGACCAAGGTGCGCCTGACCCAAGCCATGGTTTTTCAATAACCTCATATGAATGTGAAATCTAGATGACGAGAAAGGAAAACCACACAAGAATTAATGCCTTTGATTTTGGTGTTGGCGAAAAATATTGATTATGCCATAGAATGCCAGAAGAATGAACAGATCTGTTTTGGAAGAAGTACAACCATATGTTCCTTAGAAGCAAAGATGGAGAGATTTCATCTGGAAAACTTTGGACAAGTCATCAGGAGAGGCATCACGATGGACAAGGACAGCGTGCTTGGTAAAGCAGAGGCTCGGCAAAAGAGAGAAAGACCCTCAACACAATGGACTCATGCAGTGGCTGCAGAAGAGGCTCCAACACGGTGAAGATTGTGAGGACAGTGCAGGTGACCTTGGCAGTGTGACTCTGTGGCACACAGGGTCACTATGAGTCAGAGATAACGGGACAGCACACAACAGCAGCAGACAGTATAGTTAGTTTGTGAGGGACAGATGCTGCCAGCATTCTCCCAGTCCACAGTGTCCTGGAGGGCTCACCTGGGGTGACATATGTAAATGTGAAGGCATAGAAAATGCACACACTCTGGAAGACCAGTGTGCAATCCCAGGACCTGCCTAATCAAGGATCCAAACTTGACATTTTCAGGTTTTAGCTTATTAAACGGGGAAAATGTAAATGTCTGGCCAACATCAATGGGCTCTCTGCTCAGCCTGCTCCCCATTTTGAAGTTGGCTTCTTTGTTCTCTGTGAATATGAGTTTGTTCCCAGGGAGTGGACCCTGGTCCACATGGATGCTGGTCTGAGTGAATGGTGATGCTGTACAGGGAACTGGGCTCAGCTGGTGGGAACACTGAACGTCTTGTCACCGGGTGGTGGTGGGCACATGCATGTGGGTCATGGACATTTAATAAAGTCGGATTCAGCTTAGCAACTCTCATCTCCACTCCAAGGTCTGGGGAGGGCAACTGTGTCCCAGATGGCCCAAATCAATTAACCTCTGAATTTGTTCCTCGCTACTCAGGGAAAAGAGGCTGTATAAGAAGTGAGGGAAAGTTTGCACAAGTCCAGCTCTGTGGTCATCGTAAAGGTGAATATTATGGTGACAGCCCAACATCACCTGGTCATGTTTCAACCAAATTACAGAAGCAGCATGGACTCGATTTCCTACAGCCTGTAAACAGCCCACAACAGATTTCAAACACTCACTCTGCACATCCATCTGGCTTCTGAATGCAGGAGTAGAAATATCACATGGCTCTAGAAGTTAAGCACTGCACCTTGAACCACAAGGTTGGTGGTTCGAGCCTACCAGTTGCTCCATGGGAGTAAGATGAGGCTTTCTGCTCCTGTAAAGATGTGCAGCCTCGGAAAACCCTATACAGGATTGCTATGAGTTGGAAGTGACTCTGTCGCTTAATAACAATAGCAACAAAACCCTGTCTCACCCCATCTGTCAGTCTGTCCTCCTATGGGGGCTTGATGAGACTGGAAGGTACTCCACCAGTATTTCAGACACCAGCAGTCACCTACGGTGGATAGATTTCTGTGGAGTTTCCTGACTAAGACAGACTAGGAAAATCGGCCAATGACAACCCTATGGATTACAATGGAATAGTTTCTGACATAGAGCTGGAAGATGAGCCCGCATAGGTTGGGGTGTACACCACAGTTAACTAAGGGCTCAAACCTACAATAATTATGGGCATAATGCAGGGTGAGCAATATATCCTTCTGTTGGAAATGGCGTCACCATGCGTCAGAGGAAACTCAGCAGTAACTAAATATTTATTTAACATTTAAAGTCCGTTTAATATGTTCCCTGTCTGCAGCGGGACTTGCCCTCAGTTTCCAGCACTTCAGGGCCCTGAAATACTACATTTCCCAGATCATCTGAGGCAGCTATATTCCATAGAGTTCCCAATGGTCACTGAATTAACCAACAGTGAACCAACCTAGTCCGACTCCACAGTAGTGCATTTGGCTTTTAGGGTTGGACACCTGTCCGTGAATGACTGAAAGCTTCATGAGTGTTGATTTTGGGGTCACGTACACATTATAGCAAGTTGGCAAATTCATGAATTCTTAATCTGTGTATAATGAAGTCCAGCTGTGTATCTTGAAGCCACAGGTTTTATGGGATGAAAACCTCCTAATCCCACTGAATCTAGGATGCTTTCACCATCGGTTCAAGGACAGTGTGGTGTTAGTCCGGAGCACGGGTTGCTGGGGAAAGCCCCTGCTTAGTCTCCCAGTACTAGTTTCTCCTGTGGGAACAAGGACCCTGGGCTTTGGCATCAGTTAGACGTTGATGTTGTTGTGAAGTGCTGTTGAGTCGGTTCCCACTCATAGTGACCCTGTATAGGGTTTCCCAGGAGCGGCTGGTGAGCTTATACTGCCGACCTTGCGGTTCAAACCGACTTTGCAGTCCAATGCACTAACCCGCAGCGCCACGCCAGGACTTAGAGGTTAGCTGGATAAACACGTGGCATCCGTTCCACCCTGATGGTATGGCCAGCCTCCAGGAAGAGCCCATTGTGCTCCAGGCCTGACTGCTATGACTTGCTTCTCCGTGACGAGATATGTGATAGTATCACCCCAACTTTCTGATGGGGAAACTGAGGTAGAGCATACGGTCACAGTGGGAGCAATGGGAATCAGGAGCACCAGCAGGAACCTTCAGCTGGGCGAGGCCCAGAGCTGGGAACAGAGGGCCCGCCTCTTCTGATTGGGGAGGATACACACCACAGATAAGGCCACACTCCTCCTGGTGTTCTGACTTATTAGGGTGTCTCCATCAGCTAGGGGACCCTGAAGAATGAAGGTGGGAACACTGACAGAAAATTCTAGTCTGTAGCAAGAAAGGCTGACAGACAAGAGGCTCCGACACCTTTCCTATCACTTCACCTGCAGCTCAGCAAAGCCACTGCCTTCCATGAGCAGGGCAATTTGGGATTTCTGCATCACCCTACAACTATTTCCAGTCCTTGCTAAGGAGCTGCCGGGAACCCAGTCGCGGGACCTGAACTGGGACTATATGAAGTTGTCACCCTTTGCCACCTCAGCTTTTAATGGGTGTCTTCATTGTTCTTAGGCTTCAGCACCAGGCTTTTCATGGCCTCCTTGGTCCTTGGGTCTCTCACAGTGACATGCTCAAGCTGGACAGTGCCTCCCTCATCCCTGGCTGGTCTAGTGAGAGTGTGAACGTTCAGTCCCATTCTCTGACAATATCTCAAGTCTCCAGACGCAGTCTGTCTCAGGCAGGGACGATTCCGGCTCAGTGCATGGGGTAAGTGAACAACTATCTCACAAATGCAGAAATAGCACAGGCGGACAAAGCAGCAATTTCCAGAGTCACAGTTTAGGGAAAAAGCAATCAGGCAGCCCCGCCTCCACCTGCCACATCCCAGCACACACTCTGGATCCGGCCCTGCCTCCTACTCACTGCACTAGGGCTATTCAGGATGTATGGATGGCTGTGGGGCTAGCCCAGGCCCTATGGATGGCTGTGGGGCTAGCCCAGGCCTCTAC
>NW_006408756.1:2542025-2596970 GCF_000296735.1 Chrysochloris asiatica
GGCCCTATGGATGGCTGTGGGGCTAGCCCAGGCCTCTACTCATGGCTCTGGAGGGGCTAGCCCAGGCCCTATGGATGGCTGTGGGGCTAGCCCAGACCCCTGCTCATGGCTGGGGTGGGTGGGTGCAGCTAGCCCAGGGAGCCCAGCTGCTTCTAAGACCCCTGCTTGCTAAGACACCTCCTGCCCAGGCTGCTCATGTCTGAGTCTTCCTGAGGAAGCAAAGTCACTTTTCATTTGCTACAGAGATATTCTGCAGAGGCTCCTCCGACTGCTGACGGGCCAGGCTCTGACAGTCAATATGTTATTTTTTAGTGAACTAATGTAGTTCATTAACCCTGTGCAGCTGACAATTAAGAGACAGCGTCTGAGCGGAACTGACTTAGCTTTTTTCTTTACTGTGAGATGGAGGTCCGGGCAAGCCGTCTTCCTGGTTGAGGGGTCTGAGCTTCCATGTTTGGGGCTTTTGCACATTTTATTTGGGGTGTTCCATGGATCATCACCAGCTCCACTAGAACGATGGATGTGAGAGCCTGGGGGAGGGTTGGGGTCACCACATTCCCTTTGTAATAATGTCCAGGCTTGGATGCAGCTGTAGCTGGGATGTGTGTGTGTGTGTGTGTGTGTGTGTGTGTGTGCACAAGGCCTGAGTGGGGAGTGTTGGGGAGCTAGCAGGAGGAAGTCGGGCATCATGCTGATATTGTTTGTAGTATCAGCACCCAGACCACTAACAAATGCCTTTTACTAAGTCAGGTACCCTCTGGGGACCTCATTCAAGCCCTGTCCCCATGAAGGCAGCTGCTGCCTGGGAACCAAGTTCAGACCCACCACTCCCCAGAGAGCTGCCAGCTTTGTCACCCCTAAGGGTCCCTCCTCAGCATCCCCTCCCTGCTCTTCTAAGCTTGGCTCCCATCTGGATAGGCACCCTGGTCTCTGCAGTCTCAGTTACATGACTCCCAAGGAAGACTCAATGAGGCTGGCCACACCCCCCACCACCTGCAGGAGGGGCTAGGTCCATCTACTGCAGAAAGACCAAGTCCACTCTCCATCAGCCACACCTCTAGCGCCAGGCATTGTGGGGAACACCTGGGTCAGGTGAAGGCAGCCAGCCTGGCCATACCAGCTGGTCACTAGGGACAGCCTGTGAAACTGCTTCCCCACAGTAATGGTGCCCCGGGGTGGTGGTGCAGAGGAGGGGGTGGCGTGATCACCACAGGACGCCAAGGGCGGCACTGGCAGAACTCCCCCTCCCTTCCCTCCTTGGGTTTTACACCTGTGTGTCTGCCTGTGACAAGCACTGATGGGCGTCCTGCTCAAGTGAGTGCTGACAGATGGCCCCTTTAGGTGAG
Organism: Chrysochloris asiatica; assembly: GCF_000296735.1. NCBI lineage: Eukaryota > Metazoa > Chordata > Mammalia > Afrosoricida > Chrysochloridae > Chrysochloris > Chrysochloris asiatica. The sequence goes on from NW_006408756.1 coordinate 2,543,372, forward strand.
TGAGCCACAGTGTGCTCACCTGTCTGCCCATGGTCAAACTTCTAGAGAAGGTAAGGGACAGCAGACACCCACAAGGACACCCCTCTAAGGGGCAAGCCAGCCTCAGAGACAAGAAAATGGCAGGAAGTGGGAATGATGGCCACACGTGCTGGTGGGGCTGTGGGCAGCAGGGGACAAGCTAAGGGAGAACCGAGGGAGGCTCTGGAACATGGAACAGAACACACAAAGCTTAGTCCAAGATGGGACCAGCAGCCAGGACCCACGAGGGAGGAGCGGGGGAGCAGAAGGAGTTGGGTGGACGCAGGGAGGGACTTGTGCTTCATCCACTGCCAGCACCATGATACCACCCTGTCACCATCACCACCACCATCATCACCATTATCATCATCATTGTTACCACTGTCATTGCCAATATCACTGTCCCCACCATCACCATCATCACTGTCACCGCCTTCATCATCACCACCCTCATCACTGTCAACACCATGGTTACCATCATCATTATTACCACCATTATCATCACCACTGTCACTATCATAACCATCATCTCTGTCACCACCATCATAACTGTCAGCACCATCATCATCACCACCATCATCACTGTCACCACCTTCATCATCACCACCCTCATCACTGTCACCACCTTCATCATCACCACCATCATTACTGTCACCACCTTCATCGTCACCACCCTCATCACTGTCACCACCTTCATCATCAACACCATCATCACTGTCACCACCATCACCATCACCACCCTCATCACTGTCACCACCTTCATCATCACCACTATCATCACTGTCACCACCACCCTCATCACTGTCACCACCACCATCATCAACACCATCATCATCACTGTCACCACCACCATCAACACCCTCATCACTGTCACCACCTTCATCATCACCACCATCATCACTGTCACCACTATCACCATCACCACCCTCATCACTGTCACCACCTTCATCATCACCACTATCATCACTGTCACCACCTTCATCATCAACACCATCATCACTGTCACCACCATCATCATCACCACCATCTTCACTGTCACCACCATCATCATCAACACCATCATCACTGTCACCACCACCATCATCAACACCATCATCACTGTCACCACCTTCATCATCACCACCATCATCACTGTCACCACCTTCATCATCACCACTATCATCACTGTCACCACCATCATCATCACCACCATCATCACTGTCACCACCTTCATCATCACCACCATCATCACTGTCACCACCTTCATCATCAACACCATCATCACTGTCACCACCATCATCATCACCACTATCATCACTGTCACCACCATCATCACCACCATCATCACTGTCACCACCATCATCATCAACACCCTCATCACTGTCACCACCATCATCACTGTCACCACCATCATCATCAACACCATCATCACTGTCACCACCACCATCATCAACACATTCATCATCAACACCATCATCACTGTCACCATCATCATCATCAACACCCTCATCACTGTCACCACCATCACCATCAACACCATCTTCACTGTCACCACCATCATCACCTTCATCATCAACACCATCATCACTGTCAACACTACTGCCACCGTGTTCACTGTCAGCACCATGGTCACCATCATCACTGTTGCAACCACCACCATCACCACTGACATACCAACGTCATTGTTACCATCACCTGGCATCACATTCATCATCATCACATCAGTGTCACCACCACCATCACTACTGTCACCATGACAACCACCATCACAGCCATCACCCAATTCGGGTTGCACCGCTGGTGAATTTCTCCAAGTATCTGTAGATTCTGCTAGCAGGTCCCACTCTCTCTCCCAATGCAATCATTTAACAGTGTTTCTGGAAGGAGGGAAACAAGCTTTGTCTTCACTCGAGTCTACACAGGGAGCTAGAGATCTGGCAAGGAGAGAAACTGATTGGAGAACGTTGTTAACCTCCAAGGTATGTGGGAAGCAGGCTGCCGCAAACTCCACAGATGTGGTGACAGCTACTTGTCCCCAGAAGGTCTTGTGACTGCAGGAGACTGCAGCATCCCAGAACTCCTGGTAGGACCCCATTGTTTCCAAATGGCTGTTGCAGGCAGAGGCTGTAAACACCAGTCGACTCTCTTTTAAGGCAAACTGCATAGAAAGCAGAGCTCTGGTACAAAGAGCATCTTGCTAGTCAGTAATTTTATGACAAATTAAAACACCGATTTTTCTTTGTGCAGCAAGTTTCCATTTATTAGTCCCATTGTGCACCCAGCTTCTTGCTCTCTGCGTGTTAACTTGCTCACCCCCAGGAGAAGTTTTCCTATTATCCTCAGAATCACTGCTGCATTTATAGAACAACTGTGCCTTCACCAAAGTATATATAATCACACTAATGATACATCCAACATGCAGGACACACCTTTTGTTCTAAAGACACCTCTAGGATGTTCCTCAAGGAGCTCATCTCTGGAGATGCTTACCTCCCCTTCTCTCCCCCATCTCTTATCTTCTGTAGTGCCAGGGTTCTCTGTGTGCCCACTGTGTTCAAGGGAGTTTTTATATTCCAAAGTTCAAAGACCTTACATCAGAGTGAGTTCTAGAAACCCAGATGGCTCTCTGGAGGTGGAAGGCTGCACTGTGCATTGTACGATGCTTAACAGAACTCATGGCCTCTGCCTGCTTGATGCTGCTACCATGTCTCCCTGAGTGACAATCAAAAAGGTCCCCAGTCCTTGCTCAAATCCTGTCATTGCAAAATCTCTCTGGTGGAGAACCACTGAACGATGACATTAAAGCCTCAGATTCTTAAATAATATCCTGTTCGTACAGCAGCCAAACTTTGATTTTCAGCCACCAAGTAACCACATCATTCCACTGAAGGGTGGGAAGGCATATCTACGTCCAAAGGCCAGACTTGGCACATACTCTAGGCTGTAGGCTACCGAGGGCTTTTCAGAAAGTGATACATAAGTGTCACTCATCTGTCCATTCATCCTCTCACCCATCCAGCCTCTAACATATGTCCCATCCATCCATTCATCCACCTATCCATCCATCTGCTATTCCTCCATTAACTCATACCCCATTCATTCACCATCTATCCATCTCTTTATCATTCATCCTCTACTCATCCACCATCTATTCATCTACCACCCACCCATCCATCATCCATCCATCCATCCACCCACCATCCATCCATCCATCATCCATCCACCATTTGCCCATCCACCATCCACCCACCCATCCATCCATCCACCATCCATCCATCCATCCATCCATCCACCATCTACCCACCAACCATCCTCAATTCATCCATTAACTCATGCTCCATTTATCTACCATCCACTGATCCATCCATCCATCCATTCACCATCTACCCAATGCCCATCCTCAATTCATCCATTAACTCATGCTCCATTTGTCTACCCTCCATCTACCCATCCATCCATCATCCACCCATCCATCCATCCATGCACCATTCATCTATCCATGCACCCCACCCTCCATAATCCATTAACTCATGTTCCATTCGTCTACCATTCACCCATTCATCTATCCATCCACCATTCATCAACCCATCTATCCATCATCCACCCATTCATTCACTCATCCATCCATTCATGCACCCCACCCTCCATACAACCATTAACTCATGTTCTATTCATCCACCATTCATTCATTCACCACACACCTTCCATTCATCCATCTGTATATCCAACTGTCCATTTACTAACTCATCCAGACAAATATTCATCTATCTACCAACCCCTCAACCTTTCCCTCCCTCTCTCCCTCCCTCTCTCCACCCCTTCCTCACGCCCTCTCTCCATGTAACTTCATCACACCTGCCAGGACCTGGGCCACAGGTGAGAATGTAAGAACTAGACAAGACTCATCTGATGTCAGCAATGATATCTCTCATTCCATGTCCTCTTCTGAATGTGGCTGGGATTTCTGGCAGTTCCCTGCTGGTATATTGCTGCAACAGCTTTTGAACAACATTTTATATGATATTGGTGATATTGTTTGATAATTTCTGAGTTCTGCTGGATCACTTCTCTGGAATCTTCCATTAGTTCAGATTGTATAAGCGCAAGGCAGAATCATTCTGGAAATTTTCATCAGACTTCAGACAGACCTCTGTGATGGGTTTTTGAACTTTCAAGGTCGTAGCTTAAAATTTGACATCAGACCTTTGTTGTGTTGTTGTTAAGTGCTGTCAAGTCGGTTCCGACTCATGGCGACCCTGTATAGGGTTTCCGAGGAATGGCTAGTGAGTTTGAGCTACCAACCTTGCAGTGCAAACTGACCTTGAAGTCTAGTGCTTATCCTACAGCACCACATCAGATCTTCACATCAGACCTTTAGAGATCATTTATTTCAGTGAGCTTCTGTGACAGAAATGCAAAACTACTTGTTCATTTTTTCATTGTTGCAAGTACACACAACAAAACATATAGCAATTAAACAGTTTCTACATTCATAATCTTCAATCTGTGCAACCATTCTCATCTTCCTTTTCCAAAATGTTCTCTTCTGTCAACACGAACCCACCGCCTCCTTAACTTCTTATCTAATCTTTGCTGGCACTGCTGCCTGTTTGATCCCATAGAGAAAGTGCATGAAAGATCACAGTGCTCAAAGCAGACTCTCTTAATTAAGCTAAGCTACCCTCTGGAGTTCTGGCATGCTGCTGCAAGATAATGCACTAGACTACAAGGTTGGTTTGAAGAACAAGGTGGGTGGTTCAAACTTACCAGCCACTCCTTGGAAACCCTAGATAGTGTCGCTATGAGTCAGAACTGACTCAACAGCACTTAACAACAACACCCTCTGGTTTTAAGATAACTTCAGGGGATTTTTTGGTGATGGCTTGTAGGTGATCTCACGGCAGAAGTTTCAGGGGTTCATCTAATGTCTGTGGCCCCAGAAAGTCTGGATTCCATGAAAATTTGGAATTCTGTTTTGTCCTTTGTTTCTCCGGAAAGCACTTGGTCGTCACGTAAATAAGAGAAACCTGTAGCCCGCAGATCGCTGGGCAGATAGGCAGTCCCATGCTCCTCTGTGGCATACCTCATTAAGGGTGGAGCCGATGCTGGGGTCCGGGTGGTGGTGGTGGAGGGCATCCCTGGAGTTGATTTCCAAGTATTAACTCACTGACTCTTGATGGGCTCAGGAAGCAGGTGCTTTAGCGTTGAGAGCAGCAAGCTGGGCATCAGGTGTAGTCGGAGATGCAGTGAGCAGCCCGATGGACATACCTGAGCTCAGGTCCACAGTGCGATCCACCCTGCCCTCCTCTCTGCTCAACCGTCCACAGAACGACACCCCAGTTCCCACTTCATATCCATCGAGATCAGAATGATGACTGCTTCAACTTGACAGTTTGGAGAACTTCGAATTGTTCGAGTCCCTAGGTACCAGGTGGTAACATTAAAACTGCGTAACCGTAATTGAATATCCTCAACGCCTCAGCATTTCACTGGCTGTGCCTCCCTTCCTCTCACATCTCTCCTGCCGTGTTACAAGCAGATTTAATTACTTCCCAGGAAGTTTGATTTTCATTTCTTCATTTGCTTCTTAAAAAAAAAAGAAAAAGAAAAACCTTTCTACACTGTTCACTGAGGAGACATGCCACAAGTCGAACTTTTAAGAAGTTCCAAGATTAAATATCACTTTCTTTCTCTCGGGCGTGTTATTATAGAAGACAGATCAGTCAGGCAGAGGGGTGGATGGATGCATGCGGAGAAAGACAAGACACAGAATGTCACTCACTTTCCTCTTGGCGTCGAATCCTTTATTCAACATCCACCTGCTGAAGAAATAAAACTGGAAGCCTCCTTATGAGCCAGGTTGGTGAACCCTTGGTCACTTGCTCTGGACACGTTATCCAGAAAGATCAATTTCTGGAAAAGGACATTATGTTTGGAAAAGTGGAGTGTTCCCAAAAATGAGGAAAAGTCTCAGCGAGGAACATTGGCACAGAGGCTGCAACAAGCGGATCAAGCAATGGTTGTAACCGGAACTTGTTTGCTTCTATTGCACATAGGGTCAGTGTCAGATGGAACTGACCCCTTTCTCACCTTGTGATGCCTTTCTCAAGGCATTCAGCATGAAACTCAGTATTACTAAAAAGAATATACCCTAACGACTGACTGACGAAAACAAGGAAGCAGCAGCTCTCTTGCTTTCCCTGACTTCCTTCCATAGGTAACATGTGGAAACTCTTCAACAACCGCAGAAATTTAAAAGCCGAATGAGTAACAAAACTCTCTAACAGCAGCCCACCAGATAAGATGCTTCAACAACCATCTTGACTTTTGAAATTCATTAACGAAGGCAATTTACTGAGCTGGCCCTAGAATGCATTATCCAAAGGATAAGAAAAGAGCTGCTTTTGATAAATATGGAAACCTCAACAAATCTGCAGGGCCTGAATGCTTTTACATAAATTTCCGCCAGGATTAGCAATCTTTTCAGAAATCAAAAGCTACTTAAAGTTAGTTTTTCTCCCCCCACCGAGAAGTGTAAGGAAATCGTTAAATGAGGACCTAGGATCTATTACATCCAGTGTAATTTTCTGACACATGAGATTTATTCTGAAGACGCCCCAAAGCAGACGTGTAAATCTGCCTCTTTGCCGGTTCTGACCGGGAAGATTCGAGATGCTAATAATATTTTATCACTCATGGAGCACAACACGCCGGCAGCCATACACTCGTGTATCCACGGCAATCAACACACACAGTCACACACATGGAAGGAAAAGTCCCACCACGCTCTGGTTTCAGGCCGAGAGAAGAATGCTTTTGCGAAGGACATCAGATGAGGGTCTGACAGAATGCCAATCAAGTTTACATTTTATAAAGTGAAGTTAAGTGTTAGGCAATTATCTGGATAATTAATTTTCAAATGGTTTCTGCTGAAATCATCTAAGTGCTCATAAATGTGGTAAAAGCTGGGGGAGGAGAGCCTAGGGAGGAGTCATCAAAATTCCCTCCTGATTTGAGCTACACCGAGGTCTTTGGAAACACACTGCAGCTTTTACATCAATTTCCATGTGGCTGGTGATCTATCGACCATGGTGCATGTCATCTGGAAACATCTTGGCTGTTGTTGTCATTAGCTGTTGGGACCCAATGTGATTTCACTGATTTTCAGATGTAGATTGCCTGGCCTTTCTTCCTGCTCTGTCTTACTCTGAAAACTTCTCTGAAACCTGTTCTGTATCCTAGCAACACACACGCTTTCCCTGACAGACAGGTGGTGGCTATGGATGAGGTGGGCAGACTGGGAACGGAAGTCTCCCACATGGAAGGTGGGAATTCTAGGGAACCACTGCTTCCTCTGATGACTGCCCAGCTCAAAATCAGGAAGCAAAGCGGGAGTGGTGGGGAGATGCCCTCCCTCCCCCCACCGCCGCTTCAGCACAGATGTGTTCCTTTTGGGACTTGTTAGCTTGGCTGTCTCCTAGAAGTGACTGTCATGCCCACTCTGCAGATGAGGAACCTGAAGATTGGATGAGGGAGGTGCTTTGGCCGCTAGTCAGTGTCCAGGAGGTCTCAGCTGCTGTGAGATGGTTAAGACACAGCGCCTCCTTCATTCTCTGTGCCGTGTCCCCCTTGTAGGTGCTGAGGGCCATGTGCCTCTGATACCTCTATAGTACCAAGTACTGCGCAGGGAGCACCGTGCAAGACACGGAGATGCTCAGAAAGGCGTGGAGGGAGGGAGTGTGAGGAGGTGGGAGACAGGGAAGGTGGGATTCTCAGAATGGCGCACCAAGAGTCTGCTGTTCTTGAGTCCATTCAGACTTGTGGTGACCCTGTGTGATGAGCAGACCTGCCTCATAGGGCTTCCTAGGGCCCTGCAGGGCTTCCTAGGTTGCCGTCCCCCTCGGGGCTGCTGGTTCAAACTGATGACCTTTTACATTAGCAGTCCAGCACTTAACTTCTCGCACCACCAGGGGTCTTCCACACATTCAAATTCCAAATCATTCTCTTTCCTGACTTCCCCAGGGCCCATCACTGTGGGGGCTGGTAACCCCTATATGTGGACTGTCTCTTTGATGAGCTGTATTGTGCTACTAAAGTGCTGGGCTATATTGCAAAGAAGTGACTATGGTGCAATAGTTAAGTACTCACCTGCCAAGGGCAAGTCTGATGGTTCGAACCCACCCAATAGCTCAACAGGAGGAAACATGGCCATGTGTTCTCAGAATGATGACAGCCCAGGAAACCCTATGGGAAAGTTCTACTCTTCATATGGAATCCCATGAGTCAAGATGGACTCAACAATGCCCACCAACAACAACCCTGCAGTGATCCCAGAAACTTAAAGCCTGGGGTCCCACCGCCAGATCCCTGGAAGGGAGGTGTCACCCAGAAAGCCTTGACCCCTAGACTCTGGCTAATGTTCATCACCATGTTCCGTGGAAGACCGCCCAACATCTCAAAGATCCCTCCTAGATCAGTGAGGTCATAAGGACACCATTATAAATTTACATAGAGAGGAACGCTCTCTGATTGTCCATTGGGCACAAGAGCTGGGGTGAATTCTGGGTTTGGAGGCCAGCCTCTGCCAGCTGCCCATTCCCCCAACAAAGAAAACCAGGTGTTACTGACTTCACAGAAGCTGCAAAATGACAGGACATCTGAAACCAAGTATCTCTTCCAAATGGGTTATGGGAATGGCTGCACGCACAATGGGCTAAGTACTGGACTGCTAGCCAGAAGCTCCCTGGTTTGGACCCACCAGCCACTCCACAGGAGACAGCTGCCACCGTCTGTTTCTATAGATGTACAACCTTGAAAACCCTGCAGAATCCACTTGATAGGTGTGGGTTTGGTATGCAGCCCTTGAAAACAGTGCAGAAAATCATAAACAACATGCAAAATAGTCCGACCCAGGGACAAGGGGGCGGGGAGAGACCAAATTATTTAGTATACTTCCATTCTTGCAGGTTTAATGAAGAAGGCCTGGAAAGACACCAACCAAAGTAGTAGTAATAGGACTGATCTCATCTTCTCACTTCTTCGTGGATTCTACTGACCTTTCAGCCATCAACAAATCTATAAGTAATGTTAGGGTTAGGACTAGAAGTTGTTGCAGGAGCCCAGTGGTCAAGTGCTTGGCTTCCATACAAACATGGTGTGAAAGAAAGGCCTGCTGCTCTGCTCCAGTGAAGAGACAGCCTCGGAAACCCATGGTGTGGCTGTGAGTCAGACTTAGCTCGATGGCACCTACTCACAATGGCAGAGCCCCCCTTGGCTCCCAACCCTGTCCGGAGAACGCACATAATGGCTGCAGTGGGATTGATGATGTGGGGTGTAAGGGGGAGATGGGGACCAGGGAGCCTCATGACTGCAGGGACTCGGGGGCTGAGAGCTGGCCACAATGACAAGACCAACCCACTCAGAAAGTTCCAGAACATGCGAATGAATGAAGGCCTTGATGTCCCTTTCCTGAGCTTTCTTCCACGTCGTCTCCTCCCATCCCGGTGGGGATGAACGCGCCAAGATGCTGGCCTCCCAGGACAGGCTAGAGGAGGCACACGGCCGGCACCAGCGGCCCAGCTAGCCGCCATGCTGGGTAGGTACCACCTGTCCCTACCTGTGCCCCAGGAGACCGTGTGTGAAGTGACAGAAGTTAATGAGAATCCAGGTCTTAAATGACGGTAGAGCAAAGCACTGCATATTCAAGACTTCAGCGCCTCCTAACATGGCCGGCTGCATAACGGAAGCTTCACAGCTGCTTTCCTAATGAAAATTTAAATCTTTCAGGGCTTTCTGATTCCATTTTATTTTTACATGTTGTTGTTATTATTATTGCTCTTTCTGTAGCACAAGACACAAAGATTGGCCGGAAGAAAATAAAAAAGAGAAAATGGTCCTTTTAGAGGATCGGAAGGCAAAGCTGGGGCGTGCGGGGCGCGTCTCTGTATATTCATTATCCAGAATAGAGACGGGAGGGGAGTTCATCCAATGTGGTTTAACACAATTATGCTTCCACTGCCTGGTTCTATTTAAGTCGTTTCCTACCACCAGAACGGCAATAATGCAATCCATCAGACCCCTCCGCTGCTACCGTGGCTGGGCTGATGAGGAATCAGGTTCTGCTTTTGTCCTTCCAGAGATGGCCTGTTATCTCTCCGGAGAACACGATGTGTTTATTTTACAAAACCCCCAACACAAATGGAAACAGAAAGTATATTAGGAAGAACAGAGGCGCCCACAGCACGATGTCAGAGTTACCACAGCCCGCCGGGCACCAGCAACAAGCAAGGCCAGTCTGGGTTCCCAGTATTTTGTTCTCATTAATTTCCCCATCTGGCTCCTGAAGTGCTCACATCAGATCTTTTCCAGTCTGGAAGAGTACAGGTTTGTTGAATAAAATCCGTTATAGAAACAGGAAGAGAGCCCGTTTTAACAGTCAGCAGAATGTCAAACCAGTAAGTCAGGGGCTCAGGCATCTGCTTTGCCGAGCTTGGAGATGCAGGGCAACCGAGCCAGGAGCTCCTGGTTGAAGCCCAAGTGGCTGGAAGTCAGCTGACCCGGTGGGGGACCCAGGCGAGAATGTGGTGACCATGGCCAGGTCCTGGGAAAGTCCCAAGGACCAAACAAGGCGCCTTCACCCTACTGGTGTCAGAACATGAGAGAAGAAGGCAAACACAGAACAGGGAGACTCCGGAGATGCTTGGATTTGTGAAGAAAAGAAGGGAGCGCCAAGGGCTTAGAGGGAAGGAGAAATCAAACACACACTGAATCCCGCTGCTACCATGTGCTGCGTGGCCAGTTCAGATGGACAATGACCCCGTGTGACACAGCAGAGCTGTCTCAGGGGTTTCCTAGGCTGTCACCTCTGTGGGAGCAAATTGCCAGGTCTTTCTTCTGTGGAACCACTGGGAGGGTTCAAACTGCCGGCCTTTGGGTTAGCAGCTGAGCACCTAACTATGGAGCCACCAGGGCTCCGTAATAGACCGTTAAACCAAACAAACCAAACCGAAACTACCGCCCTCAGGTCAGTAACCAAGTTACAGCCACCCTATAGAGGGTTTGTAGGAGTTCTGGTGTGGTGTTGTAGGATAAACACGGGACTGCTAGCCACAAGGCAGTTCAAACCTACCAGCCGCTTCTTGGAAACCCTACACAGGGTCACTATGAGTCGGAAGCTGTTTCTGACACTGTCGATCTTTATGGGAACAGACTGCCTCATCTCTTTCCTATAGAAAGACAGGTGGGTTTGAGCCACCAACCTTGCAGTTAGCAGCCCAGCACTTAACCCACAGTGCCACTAGGGTTGTTTGCATATATAGATTTTTAAATATGTGCACTTAAGTAGCTGAATTAAACCCATAGTTGCTGATCAAAAGGTTTGAACTCACTCATTGACTGTAAAGGTAAGAGCCAAGTAAACCCTATGGGGCTGTGTGTTCCATGGGAGCGCGGTGAGTGGTGATCCACCCGGGGGACATGGACACATCACCAGGGCACAGATGACAAGTGCTTTCACATGGACAGCATGTGTTGTTGTTGTTGTTATTAAGTGCCTTCGAGTCGGTTCCGACCCATAGCGACCCTGTACAGGGTTTCTGAGGGTGTAAATCCTTACGGGAGTAGAAAGCCTCATCTTTCTCCCGCGGAGCAGCTGGTAGTTTCGAACTGCTGACCTTAAGGTTCGTACCGATCTTAAAAACACCGAGATGCCGCCTTCAGGAAATGCTCCCTCCCACCGCCAGGAGGCACAGTGGAACTGCAGTCATCTGGTGCAGCGCTGTAGGGTAAATCACTTGACTGCAAGGTCAGTGGTTCAAGTGCACCAGCCGCTCCTCAGAAACCCTGTGCTGGGTTGCTATGAGTCAGAAGTGACTCGATGGCACTTAACAACAAACTACCACAACCACAACCCAGTGATGGGCTCGTGGCACAGCTCCTCTCTTTGATGAGAGGCCAGCGTGCATGGAACAAGAGGAGTGGAATTTTTGCTTAAATGTGTCTCTCAATTTTGTTGACAATTATTTTAAAGTAAGGGTATGATTCATGTATAAAGTTTCTCTTTTTAATTGGAAAAGTAATTTTCATAGGGGAAAACAATGAATCAAATATCTACTTATATAACCGAAAAAAAGAGCACGCCTACTTCTCCTTATATATATAATTGATACTAAGGTAAATTTAGGGAAATACTTTTTATGGGAAAAGAGCAGGTGGCTATGTACCCTTCTCAGTGGATTTAAAAATACCTCTGTGCATATCACAGCCGATGGGCGCTCGTATTTCCTTCTCTCTAGGAGCCATCCCAAACCCTACCTGCCTCTGCTCCTAGGCTAGCCTTTTTGGGTGTTCACTGGGATGCCAGCTTTTATGTTCGAAGGAAACCTGGTGGCACAACAGGTTAAGCACTGGGCTGCTAAACGAATGGCCAGGAATGCAAACCCACCAGCAGTAGCAAGATAAGGCTGCTGCCCCCATAAAGATGGTAGTGTCAGAAGCCCTCACCCGAAAGGGTCCCGATGAGTCGAAATCGACCTTACAACAGTGGGTTTGGGTCTGTTTTGTTCGATGGCACAACAATTAGGTGCTCAGCTTCTGCTGAAAGACTGACAGTTCGAACCTGGCCAGCCTAGGAATCTGTTCTATCTGTTAAGCCAGGCTGCTGTAAGTCACGAGCAACTCAGTGCCACACAACAGCAAGCAAATGTTTGACTAATGATTTCACCTATTAAAATTATTGCTCCATTTCAGAAAATTTAATCGTATTTAAATGGAGAACATGAATATCATTTCTGTTAAAAGTCTTAGCATTTTGTCATAAAGTCTTAGCATTTTGTCATAAACTAGACTTAGGGCATGTGCCTTCTCAACACGAATCCCACTGATTTTGGCTTTCCCAAGGAGCCCTAGTGATGTAATGGTTAAGCACTCAGCTGCTAAAGACAGGTCAGGAGTTTGAACCCACCAGCAGTTACACGGGAGAAGATGTGTCAGTCTGCTTCTGGACGTATCGGCAGGCTCTGAAGCCCTGTGGAGCAACGGTACTTTGTCCTATAGGACACTGAGTCCTGTAGGCCAGTGGACTTGATGGCAGGCAGTGGGTTGTTTTTCGTTGGTCTTCCTGGGTGGACATTATGTGACTACCCGGCCCGGGTGCAGACGACAACCCATGGAATCAGCCTCGTTCTGCGTTCTGTAGTAGTTAATGCGGCAATGAGTCTCCTTCCTTTTCTTAATTGAGAACACAGGTAAATATAGAGGCAACCAGGTGGAATGTGAAGCAGAGAGTGTTATGGATAGAACTGTTTCTCCCCCCCCCGCCAAATAAGTGTTGCAAATCCTAGCCTCTATGCCTGCAGCTACAATTCCACTTGGAAATGGGGTTGTCTCGTGAATGATACACGATGATGTAGGGTGTGTCTCGAGTGCATCTCTTTGAGATATTAGGAGCTTGAACAGATAGGCCAGCACAGGAGAGATGAGGAGAGGGGTGTCAGAACACGGGGAGATCTCCCTGGAGCCAGGAGGCAGAAGCTGAAGAGATGAGGCCGTTCCTCCAGAGCTGACAGCCTGCCCCTGGAGCCCGCACCTCCTTCCAGACTTCTAGCCTCCTGTGTGAGACTAAATGCCTCATCATGAGAGCCCCAAACAGTGGCCTTCCTGTTACAGCAGCCCTGGGGGACCGAGGCAGTGGGGGACTGCTGGACCCAGAGTGACCACTGAATACCTCATCCCTTTGTCTGGCTCTGTTTTGCAAGAGGGAGGAAAGGAGGAAGGGAGGGAGAGGCTGAGAGGAGAGGAGGGGGCAGTTGGTGAGCTGGGCAAAAGGACAGGGAGAGTGGCCAGTCATCGCTCTCATTCCCACCCTTCCTACTGTTAGCACCCGATCTGCCTTTAGGTTTTCCTCCCTCTGCTCCGTCTTGGTCTGGGGTACTCCAGCTGTCTATTGGAGGGACCACACCCATCTTCACCCAGAAAACGGCTCATCTCTTGACTCTGGCTTGGCCAGCTGACCCTCTCCAGAGCTGGATATTAAGCACAGATGGCAGCAGGTCCCCACGTGAGAGTCCACACAGCCAGGCTGGCCCCAACTGATCCTCCACAGCCCCCTTGGCTCCTAGCCCATCGCAGTGAATTCCGGCCTCCCTATGAGGTTCATACATCCACCATTTGCATAAGAGCCAGAGCCAGAGTGGGGTCCCTCAGTGAGGTTTGGGGAGAGCAGCAGGGCAGTCATTCAGTGTCTCCGGACATTCACACACACACGCACACACGCACACACGCACACACACACACACACATGCATGTGCACACAGAAACAAACATGCATGGGCACATAACCCCCCACATGTGCACACAAACAGCCGCACACACGTGGACACACACATGTGCGCACACACATGTGCACACAGAGAAACAGACACACATGGGCACATAACCCCCACATGTGTGCACACAGTGAAACAGACACACATGGGCACATACCCCCCCCACATATGCACACAGAGAAACACACACACACGGCCATACACCCATATGTGTGCACACAGAGAAAGACACACATACATGGGTATGCACATGGGCACACACACGTACACACATAGAAACACACACACACGGGTACACACATGTGCACACACATGTGCACACATAGAAACAGACACACTCACACACATGGATATACACCACACCCACATGTGTGCGCACTCAGAAACACACACACACGGGCACACGCATGTGCACATGCAGAAACACACACACACATGAACACACAATGCATGTCTGCATGGGCATGCACACACAGACACATTCACCAGCAGGGACACACACACAGAACCAAGCATGACCCAGTCCTGAAGGCTCTTCCCGTCATATAAATCCAATAAGTTGCAGCCTTCCGATACATTCGTTTTAATAACTTAGCCAGCAGTTGTCCTGGGGAATTAATATTTGCTCCAGTGATTCCCAGCTTCCCTTGTAAGACTCACGGCAGCTGATGGGGAAGGGCTGTCACGCGCTCGGTGCCAGGCACTGCCGGCGAGACAGCTGCACGCTTACGAGAAGAAAGGTGTGCACAGACAAAAGGAATAATTAAAACGAGCCACCAGAACCAGCCCTGGATTTAAGTGTTTAAATGTTTTAATTTAAAAGAACAATGGCTCCTTGAAGTGTCTTCCCAACTGGTACTGACAACCTGCCATTTATTAATCAGTGTTAAATCACAGCGGCTTGGGGTTTGACACCAAACAGCAGATGAAGTGTGATGATCCCTAAAATAGCAGCCACGTTCCTAGCTGATTTCCAAATGACTCCCGCCTAACAAGGAAGCCTCCGGAATATTTACTGCACCCACTAAAGAGCACTAACAACTCCAGTGGCAAGTGCGTGTTCTGGGAGCGAGACTTAGACTCGCAGAGTCTTGCAGGTAAAGGAAGGTGGGGCATGCCAACCTTGACTCCTAGCAAAGATGATGTTTTTAAAAACACATCTTACTAAGAAGACACAATGGTTAAGCACTCAGCTGTGAACCAAAAGGCCAGGGGTTTGA
Source organism: Chrysochloris asiatica (assembly GCF_000296735.1). Lineage (NCBI taxonomy): Eukaryota > Metazoa > Chordata > Mammalia > Afrosoricida > Chrysochloridae > Chrysochloris > Chrysochloris asiatica. The sequence continues at coordinate 2,558,913 of NW_006408756.1, forward strand.
TCTCACTAACTGTAGCACTCTGCTTCTGTCAAGATGGTCATTGTTGAGTCAGTGCCAACTCACAGTGACTCTGTACAAAATAGAAGGAAATATTGCCCGGTCCTACACCATCCTCATAGTCATTGTTGTGTTGGGGACCACTATTGTGGTCATTGTACCAGTTCATCTCATTGGGGGGTCTTCCTCTTTTTCGCTGACCCTCTACTTAACCAAGCATGATGTCCTTCTCCAGGGACTGGTCCCTTCTGATAATGTGTCCAAAGTATAAGAGTCGAAGTCTCATCGTCCTAGCTTCTAAGGGACACTCTGGCTGCACTTCTTCCAAGACAGATTAGCTTGTTCTTCTGGCAGCCCATAACACTTTCAATATTCTTCACCAACACCATAATTCAAAGGCATCAATTCTTCCACAATCTTTCTTATCCACTGTCCAACTTTCACACGCATAGTGGTCTGGTCTACAGTTGGCCTTTGGTCTTCCGGCCGATGACACTGAGCTTCTCCATCATCTCTCTCCAACGATGACGTCGATTTGCTTCCTGGGTAGTCCACCTGGTACCACAGAGATTGCTGCTGTTGTTAAGTGCCATTCGGACTCCTAGCGACCTGGTTGTACAGGATTCCTAAGGAGCGCCTAGTGGGTCTGAACCGCCAACCTTGTAGTCAGCAGTTCAGAGCTCATCTGACAGTGCCACAGCAGGCCAGAAAGATTACAGTCTATGTAAAAGGGCACACCATTGTGGAAAATGGTATGTCTGATTGTCAAGGGGTTGGAAGTAGAAATTCCATATGACCCGCCAAGCCCTCTACTTGGTATACATATTCAGGGAATCGGGGGCCATGACAAAATTAGATGTATGCACTTCTGTGTTCACTGCAACACTATTCACAGTGCAAAAAGATGGAGAAAACCTAAATGCTCCTCAGCAGAATGGTTAAAGAAACTTTGGTGCCTTCACACAACGCAATACATAACACTGAAGAGCAACAATGAATCTGAAAACCCCTCACAACATGGAGGAATCTGGAGGACATAATGCTGAGTGAAGCCACTCCATCACCAAAGGACAAATACTGTTGTAAAAAGTTAAGGAAAGGTTTTCTTGCTAAATGAAATACTCTGTGATGGTTACCAGGGGTGGAGGTATGGACAGGAGGGCTAGAGGGTAGACACATGTAAACATGAGTGATGGGGCAGGCAACATACAAGAGGGAGGTTGGCAGAGAGAGATGCAGGAGACATAGGGAGGAACGTAAGAGTTATAAAGGGAATAGAAGTAAACGCTGTTAACTGATGGTACATGGAGGGGATTGTAATCATTGTAATGAAGCAAAGTATATGATTTGGTGAATGTAAAACTGATTATCTGCTCTACAAATCTTTACTCAATTCACTAAAAAAAGAAAAGAAAAGATTACAGTCTAGGAAATCCTATGGGACAGTTCTAACTTGCCCAATAGTGTCACTGTGAGTTAGAAACCACTTGACGTTAATCGGTTAAAACTGGTTCTCAAGTTGGGTGAGTTTTATCCTCATGGGACACTTGGCAATGTCTGGAGACTTACCAGGGACCTTAAAAGTTGGTAGAAAAATTCCAGTCTCATTTAATTCCATTTTTTCATGAACTCTTTGAAGCCCCTTCATGCTTGGTTGTTAGAACTTGGTTGTTAGTACGGATGGTAAAAACGTTTGGCTGCTTATTGAAAAGTTGGAGATTCAAGTGTGCCCAGACATGCCTCAGAAGAACGGCCTGGTGAACTTCTTTAGGAACACTGGCCGTGAAAACCCTACGGAACATAGTTCTACTCTGATTCACATGGGTTATCATGAGTCAGAGTCAACACTAACTTTTCAAAAACTAACGTTGGAAGGGGATGCTACCAGTAGGAGCCAGGGGTGCTGCTAAATCTCTCACCGATTTTGGAAGCAGTGCTCAAACTTAAGAAACACCGTCTCACACAGGTATGCTATTTTTATCAGCAAAAAGAGGGTCAGAGTTCCGCCTTGCTGTATTTTACATAAAGAATAGGATCAGTCCATCCCCGGGGCACATGGTCACCCTTCCTCATGTCTGGAAGTCACTGATGGTGATTGGGCTCATCTGCAAGCTCTGTATTTCATCCCCCAGAACCCTTACTCTTGCCCAGCATCAAGCAGTCTGGTTGCAGCCTCACAGAGAACCCCAAAGTGAAGGCCGGAAGCTTCCAGGTGGGCCAACTGGAAATACCACTTCTACTGGACTGCAAACCACAAGGCCAGCGGTTCAAGCTCACCAGTCGCTTAGTGGGAGAAAGAGGAGCAGAAACCATATACAGGGTCACTAATGAGTTGGAACTGACTCCATAGCAGTTAACAACAAGTGGTGGCTACTTCTGCACTCTCTAAATTCCTTCTTTTTGACCATAAACATGTCCACAGCATGAGCAATGCAGGCATTTTGCATGTTTAAAGATGGATTCTGAAGAAGCTCCCCAAGACCCTCCATGCCAGGGAGCTTGGACTCAACGCAGGTGCCCAATGGGCTCCTGACCTGGACGCATTTTGGATTCGATGCTGCGCCAGTGCCGGCGTCCTGTGTTTGGTTTCTATGAAACGTGCAATGACGGGCATGAAAATGCATCGTGGATAAAGCCTCATTTACTTGCCCAATTTAGCAAAGTCTGATGAAATCCATCATGCTAAATGGAAGCATTTAAAATAGTAATAATGGCTTCCGGGAGCTTGTGTTTGCATGGAGGTGGCCTTAGAGAGGATCTCATCGGCAGCCTGTCTGGAAGAACACACCCAACACAAATGCCACATTTGATATCTCATGGTAATTTCTGCCTCCCCAGGGTCCCAGAGTTTGTAAGCTCACAAGGGTCAACTTGCACAATGAACGATTAGACCTGACTGCTCTCGTGTGTACTGAGCAAGTGCAGGGCAATCGGAAGAGGTCGTTTTCCTCCCTATTTGTTGATGTTGTTGTTAAGTGCCTTCAAGTCAGTTCTGACCCATAGCCACCCTGTATAGGGTTTCCAAGGAGCAGCTGGTGAGCTGGAACTACCGACCTTGCAGTCAGATGTAATTGGCAACAGCCTGGCCCCCTCACACTGGCCAGCTCTCTCTACCACCAAGCGGCTGGTCCTTCCAGCTTCTTTTCTTCTACAACCTCCAATTCTAAAACTTTCACCTCTCTCGTCCTTCATTTCCAGAGGGCGCCAGATTTGCTCTGTGAAGGTGGGTGGGACATGTCCTGACACTGCATTTCAAGTCTGCTATTCGTCCTGGTGTGACACTGTGGGTTGATGCACCAGACTGCAAAGCCATTTGAACTGCAAGGTCAGCGGTTCAAGCTCACCAGCTGCTCCTCGGAAACCCTATACAGGGTCACTATGGGTCGGAAGTGACTCGACGGCACTTAACAACAACAACATTCCACGTCAGTGCTGAAGAAGCAGCCCAGAGAATGGCCCTAGTACTCAGAATTTACTCTCAACCCGAAAGGCCAGAAAGGCATAAAGAACCCTCTGGCTGAAGCTAGCAGGAGAAGGCAGCTTTGAGTTGTCACTGCAGATAAACCATCTCTAATCCGCTGCTGTTGACACTTTCTGGGGTGTAGCATTGGGTGAGGAGTGACATCAGAGCCCAGGGTACTGGGACAGCTAGCTGCAGATAAGAATCAGCCTGTGAAGGAAGTGGAGAGTTAGGATTCTAACCCAAACCCACTGGCCCCGAGTGGTTTCCGTCTCACCATGACTTTATAGGACAGGGTAGAAGTGATCCTTAGGATTTCTGAGACTGTAAATAAATATATATATATATTTACAGTTTTATTGTGGATTGAGTGATAGTTTCCATGGGAGAACATTGGTTTTATACTCATTGTTTCATTGCAATGATTACAATCCCCTCTGTGCATCGTCATTCAACAGTGTTTGCTTCTATCCCTCTGTTTTTTTTTGAGATACACAAAAACACTCAGGAATATATAATCATTTAAGCAACCAAAGGGCACATTCTGCAAGTCTGCCTCCTGGCCGCCAGCACACAGCCTTTCTCTTTCCATGAGTCTAGAGTCCTCAGCTGTTCTATCTCTCCATGTCATCATGAGACTGTAAATCTTCAAGAGAGCAGATTGACTCATTCTTCTACTGCAGAGTGGCTGGTGGGTTTGAACCACTGTCCTTTCTTCTAGCAGCCCAATGCTTAGACCACTGCGCCACCAGGGTTCCTTGGATTCCAATCTAGCCACCTTGAATTAAAACTCTAGAAAACAATGTTCAAACTCTCAGAAAACCACTTAAGTAAACCCATTGAACACCTGGACTAGAATTTTATAGTCACACTGAAGATTGAAGATTTGATCACCATTTCACAATGGAAAAATACCAATACAATTCATGAACATAGGCTTGTTTGATCTTATATTTAATGCAATTTCTGCGATAATTGCTACTGCATGCTATTGTATTGGATGAAAGAAGGGTTCAAGAAGGGATGACTTCGTTGGGTGTTGTTGTCCAATAAAAGGCCACCACCTGACTGTCCAACTGTCCTACTCCAGTGGCTTGTGTGTTGCTGTGGAGATTGAAACTACGCCACTGGCATTTCAGATACCAGGAGGGACACCTGTGCTGGGCAGGTTTGAGCAGATCGCTCAGACTAACACAGACAACGAAGAAAGGGTTAACGGAAACAGACACTTCGGATCACAATACATCATCATCTGTCTTGCTTACTTGGACACACAGTCAGGAGAGATCAATCACTAGGGGAGGGTGTCACATCTGAGGAGACCCTCAGTGGAATGGATTGTCCCCGTAGTCTCAGAGAGGTGAGGATGATGCTGGGTAGTATTTCCTTCTGTTGTACATGAGGTCACCAAGAGTTACGTCTACTGAAGGCAGCTAACCATGGCATCTAAGAAATTAGGGTGGCGGTCCAACAGGATGCCCCTTTCATTGACTTTCAGACCCCTATTCTGAAGACAGTCGTTTTGTAAAAATAGTGTAGACTCTCACTGATTTCTCACAGGTGTTCTCTTAATCCTTGAATGTTTCAACCGGTCTCTTTTGATGAACATATATTATTAACTAGATTGATTTTTACCTCTTCAATGGTGAAACTCCATCTCATCTTTGTCAACAATTGTAAATGATTCCAACAAAACATATTCACGAAACCCCGCATTTCTAGACTATTTGCACCTTCACTTGGCAGTCACTTGACATTGCATTTGGGGTTTGCAATCGGGCATTTGCAACACTGAACTATCAGCTAGGTCTGCCCTAAAACGACAAGGGATATGGGACGGAGGTATAGCCTGGTGGCAGGGAGAAAGGTGTGTAGGTAGAGATGCACTTCAGTGAGCATCTGTATGGAAGGGTCTCTTTATCACACAACTAGGAGACCCAGGACAAGCAACACTCATTCATGAACTCAGCATATGCAAATGAGCTCAAATGTGTTTGTAATCCCCAACATCAATACTAATGGCACCCTTTCCTTCATCTGTGGACACATGCAGAGCGGTGAAGCATTTGAGTGACCCAGCATGAGCGTTCCCAGTTGGTGACAAACAAAATGACTGCCTTCTTGTTTTTGTATGTTTTATTTAGGAGCTCTGGTGTGGCGCTATAATATAAGCACTGGATCACAAGTGCGATTTGAATTGCCAGCCGTTCCTCAGAAACCCTATAAAAGGTCACTGTGAGTTAGAACCAACTCAATGACACTTAACAACAACATTTAGTGCCACATTCCCCAAATGTTAGCCTTTTTGATGGTGATTTTGCTGTTTAAATGGACACCTCTAAGTGGAGGGCTGATCGTTGTCTAACAAGGCTCCAGGAATTGACGGAATACAAATTGAAATCTTTCAAAAAACTGATACAGCACTGGAGGCGCTCACTCATTTATGTCAAGAAATTTGGAAGACAGCTACCTAGCCAACTGACTGGAAGAGATCCATATTTGTGCCCATTCCAAAGAGAGGTGACCCAACAGAATGCAGAAATCATCAGACAACATCATTGATACCCCCATGTGAGTAAAGTTTTACTACAGACATGGTTGCAACCATGCAGAGAACTTTCAGTGGTTCAAGCTGGTTTCATGAGAGGACATGGAACGAGGGATATCATTGCTGACTTCAGATAAATCTTGGCAGAAAGGAGAAAATACTAGAAATATGTTTACCAGTAATTTATTGACTATGTAAAGGCTTTTGATTGTGTGGATCATGACAAACTATGGCTAGCATTGCGGAGAATGAGTTCTGGAACACTTAACTGTGCTCGTGAGGAACCTGTACATAGACCAAGAGGCAATTGTTTGAACAGAACAAGGGCACATTGAATGGCTTAAAATTAGCAAAGGTGTGTGCCAGGGTTGTATACTTTCACCATACTTATTCAATCTATATGCTGAGCAAATAATCTGAAAAGCTAGGTTATATGAAGAAAAACATGGCATCAGGATTCCAGGGAGACTCATTAACAACCTGTGATGCACAGATGATACAACCTGGCTTGCTGAAAGCGAAGAGGATTTAAAATACTTAATGATGAAGAGCGAAGACCAAAGCCTTTGGTATGGGCTGCACCTCAATGTAAAGAAAACAAAAATCCTCACCACTGGATCAATAAATAACACCAATAAATGGAGAAAAGTTTGTAGTTGTCAAAGACTTCGTTTTGCTTGGATCAACCATGGATACTCACGGAAGCAGCAGTCAAGAAATCAAACAACATATTGCATTAGGCCAATCTGCTGCACAAGACTTTTTTAAAGTGTTGAAGAGCAAAGATGTCAGCTTGAGGAATAAGGTGCACCTGACCCAAACCATGGTATCTTCAATAACCTCATATGAATGAGAAAGTTGGACAGTAAATAAGGAAGACCATAGAAGAAATGATGCATTTGAGTTATGGTGCTGAGGAGACTATTAAAAGTGCCAAGGATGGTCAAAGAGCAATCTGTGTTGGAAGGTGTGCAGCTAGAATGTTCCCAGGAAGCTAAGATGGCCAGAGTTTGTCTCTCACACTTCAGCCAGATTATCAGGAGGGACCAGTCACTGGAGAAGGCTATCATGGTTGGTAAAGTGGAGGGTTGGATAGAAATAGGAAGACCTCCAACGAAATGGATTGGCACAGTGGCAGCAGCGATGGGCTCAAAATGTAGCAATGATTGTGAGGTCAGCTCAGGACCGGGCAGTGTTTCACTATGAGTTGGTGCCGACTCGATGGCACCTAACAACAACAATAACAAGATTCTTCAGTGTAAGAAGGCTGTGATGTGTCTTATGAGGAAAATGTGTGTTAAATAGGCTTCATTCAGGCATGAGCTGTGGTATTGGCAGTGAGATCAACATTAATGAAGCCACAATATATTCAATAAGATGTCATTATACAGAAACATTCATCCAGGGTATCTATTGAAAGGCACAATGGCAGCTGCAATGGGCTCAATCTTAACAACTATTGTGAGGATGGCCCAGGACCAGGTAGTGCTTCTTCTGTTGTGACTAAGACCGCTATGACTTGAAGCCGACTCTTCAGCACCTAACAACAACAATGAATCAGAAATTGGTTCGATGGCACGGAACAACACCCGTATACTTCCTGTGGGAGCAATGGCTCAGTGCTTGCTACTACAGTGAGAATGAGACCCTTATAGAACATTATTATGGATAAGGAGAGTTGTCAAGCACTAGCATGAGAGGAGCCTGCCTGTGTTCCGTAGTAGATGGTCTCCAATGATGGTGCCATTAACTCTTCTTTCTCTGCTTCAGTGGGGGAAGGATATTCACCCCCTTTTTCCTTCAGCATTCTATCAGTACAGCCCTGGAATCTGGAATGCCCAGTGACCTGGATGAGATGTTCCTGGACTTCTGAGTTGGGGTCACAAGGAGCCTTATGGCTTCCTCCTGACGGCTTTGATTTCTGTCTTTCAAGACAGTCCCTCCCAGAACTAGTCCAAGTCTGAGTCACATCTAGTCTACGGTCCCAGTCGATCTCTCAGATGACAGTGAACACCCACTGCTAACCACATGGGGGAAACCATCTTGGATTTCCAGACTAGTGAAGACTTGGGATGACTAAGTCTGGCCACCATCAGACTGATTGCAAGAGATGCCTCAAGTATGAACCATCCAGCTGAGCCCGGTCAATCCACAAACACCCGTGAGATGAGAACGCATTCTGCCATCAGCCTTTGTGTCTGGGGGAGATTTCTTTCGCAGCAGAAGACAGCTGAGGCGTGCTCGTCCACAATCTTCTCAAATGCTCACTTTGAGAAGACAAGCGTGTTCAAATAGCGCGATTTCAAGCACCACAATTGTTTTGACCATTTTGACAAAGAGTCAAACTATTTTTCAGTTAGGAGACAGGTCTTTTAAAAGTTAAAAATATATTCAGTTAGAATAGTCAACACAAGAAGACATATGCTAGGCTGAAAGGAAAAATAAAATAAAAGAATCGTTTTCACCCAATGTGTTTTTGTAAATAATCGCAGGGGTTTGCTTTCTTGATTTTTTTAAAAAGTGAATTATGAATTTGGCTAATATTCATTACTTTAGGGGGCACTGAAAACGAGTTAGCTTCTTCTCTTAGGTTTCTGGGAGTGTTACTGATTTTATAAGATGGTCAGTGTTATGTTTTTACAAAGTGATATTTTTGGACACTTTGGGGTGATTCTGTGGATTGACTTTGGCACTCTATCAATACAAGGTTTGCAAAGTTCTGCCAAAAGTTTCCATGCAGCACAGACTCTTCTTTTCCTTACATAATGTGCTCAGGCCTGCTTTTATTCCCTTGATACACTCAAAAAAAGTTCTGACACCCAAATGAATTTTGCATAAGCAGAGATATAAGACATGCACTGTTAGGGACCAGGGCCAACCAATTATATCCACGTGTCATTTTGCACTTTTACAAACTCCTGATAAAAGAGAAAAGTCTTGACGAAAGTACTTCACATATAAAATATTTCTTTCATAGCAAAATGTGTCCAATTGATTTATGGGGTACTTTCAAGGAGAACAAAACACACACTATCAAACTAAAACTTAGTAAAAGGCTTACTGGCTTCTTTAGAAGAAACACAATTAAATTGCATGGGGTGTAGATTTTCATATTTCCTAATGCGAATTCTTCATGGAAGCTGTGTTTTCCTACTGGTGAGCTTGTTTATTTTTATGATCGCATACATTAAAGAAAGAACAGGGACGCTTCCCAAGGCACTGAGCCTTTGATTTAAGGTGTAATTGGTGAAATTTGATCCATAAATTAGGAAAGTGGTAAGTATTTTCTGCCTATTAAGGACATTTGAGTCAGAAATCATAGAAGGGACTAACTTAGCCAAATCTGAACGTCCACCTGCTTTTGTTAATAAAGTTTTGTTGAATGCGACCATGCCCATTCACTTATGTATTGTTTATGGCCATTTTCGGAGTCCCGGTGTGCTGTGGGCTAATGTGTCAGACTGCAAAGTCGTTTGAACTGCAAGGTCGGTGGTTCAAGCTCACCAGCTGCTCCTTGGAAACCCTATGCAGGGTTGCAGTGAATGGATCGGAATTGACTCGATGGCACTTAACAACAACAACAGCAACAACAAATGCCATTTTCAATACATAAATGAATGGGTGTGGTTGTGTGCCAATAAAACTTTATTTACAAAAACAGGCCAATTTTGAAGTCTTGGTATGGCACTGTGGGTTAGTGTACTAGACTGCAAAGTCCTTTTGAACCACAAGGTTGGTGGTTCAAGCTCACCAGCGGCTTCTCAGAAACCCTATACAGGGTCCCTATGGGTCTGAACCAACTTGACGGCATTTAACAACAACAGTGGTCATTTTCATGTCGTAAAAGCAGATCTGAGTGGTACCAACAGACAGTCTATGTTCCACAGAGCTGAACATATGCTGAACCTAGCCTTAAAAAAAAAAAAAATTGGTTGGACCCCAGATGAACTGCTCATTCTTTCTAAACTACAAAGAAAGACCTGGTGAAAAGTTTAACACTTGAATTCCAAAAATCAATGAAAGCTCCGAAGATCACAAGAGAATAGGGGCCAATAGAATGCTGGGAGGTGAGCCCTGAGGTTGGAAGGCACCCAGAAAACAGTGTCTGCAACAACAGCGTCCAGCAGACTAATGATCCATGAAGATGGTATAGGGTCAGATGCGGCGTCACAGTGACATCTGTGCCTGATCCTAACAACATCGACAGATGAACTGGAAATGGCCACTGCCTTTGGAAGCATCAAGGTACCTTCCAGTCCAAGGTCTATAGGCCCACTGGGATGTTCCTATCAGTCTGGTGCCAACAATATGGCATTCTCTGCTCTATACCAGTCATTGTGGGGGCTCCAATGACCTCACTGCTGTTTAGATGGGTCACAATAGACAATGTCACAAGGCACAGTGACATTAGGAGGAAAAGAAACACACTCTCATTTTCTTATTATCCGACGACAGGAGAGATCACAGGAACACATCCATTTTCATAAAGGGCCTTGCCAGCCCTCTCTCTCCCAGCAAGAGTGGCCTGCCAGGCGGGAACTCTCATCACAACTGCTCTATATAGGATTTCTGAGGAGCAGCTGGTGAGCTTGAACTGCCAACCTTGCAGTTCAAGTGGCTTTGCAGTCTAGTGCGTTAACACACAGAGCCACACCAGAACTCTTGTGAATTTCCTGTGATGGAAGTTTCTAGAAGGAAAATGGGAAATTCTTTGAAAGGCGGCGGCGCTCAGCAGCCTGCCCCTGTCAGGGTGAGGGTTCATCACAGACTTAATGAAGATGGGCTGTTTCGGGGGTAGACCGGGAGCTGGAATCATGTCAGGTCCCTGTGGAGCCACTGCCAACTGGTCCCAAGGGCTGACCTGTAGAAGGCCACCTGTTGGGGCAGGTGCCTCACCTGGCTGCAGAGAGGTAGAGGGCTTGGTGAGATACCGTAAAGACAGCACCCAAGTGTCGGTTACAAGCGGCTGGGATGCTTTCTCGACTCCCTGGGCCCTGTCATTCTTTCTACTTCCTGCTTCCCACATCCTGCCTGCAGGCCTCCCCTTTCTGTCCTCTTTCCCCTCCTCCCCCAGGTGGGGGGTCTCAGAGAACTGGCCAGGTGCACTGGGGCTGTGCCTCCAAGCATGACGGCAAGGCAGGAGCCAAGCTTGAGGTCTCACCTTCATCCCCCACCCCAGGTCCCTGAGCTTCAGTTTTCTGTAGAATGGGTCCAGGGATGGGATGCAAATCCCTAAGTTTTCCAAAGATGCACAGAGATGATTCAGGTGCAGTAAGTTAAAAAAATAAAAAAGCTGCAGTCAACGTGGGTCCAGGGCGACCCTGAGCACCATACAATTGTACTCTGTGAGTTTTTTGTCCAGGCACATGAGGGCAGTTCACATCTCCAACCTTTCCATGAACAGCTGAACATGTTAAGCTTTTGAGCCACGAGGGAGCTCTGCGCAGTGAGGCTTGATCACCACCTAACCAACTTTCCTGAGTTCCAGCGCCTCATGGTTTCAGAAGAAAACCCACATCTGTATGCACATCTGTATGCACAGATGGGCTCAGCACAAATTCAAGGCAAAGAGCAAGTGAATTTACCTTGGCATGTAGCGGGTGGAGGGCAGAGGTAAAGACTGTGACATCCATGCACCAAGAAAAAGCAAAAGGAACTTGAATAGTCATACAAGCAGCTTCACTCCAGGATAAGGGGTAAGGTGGAAGGCCTCCAAAAGTAAATAAGTGAACAGATTTATTGCTAAGATGAGTAGTAAAGGAAAAGAATGGATGGGTCGTTGGAATAAGGAAACTGCAGGGCATGAGGGCCAGGCAGCTGAGGACAGACCCGACAAGTATTGCACGGAGGTCTGGGAGTTGCCACCTTGTCCCCCCACCCCCCATCTCTGTCCTCACTTGGGGCTCCATGTGACAGCAGTGGGGAGGGGGCAGAAAGATGGCTCCCTGAGAACGACTTCAGTGTTTCCCCAGCTCTTGAATGCGCTGAAATGAACAGGAAGCGGGTGTCGGCTCCCAGGACCAGTGCTATGAAAGCAATTTTCAGTGCAACTTTTCATACTTAGCCCTCTTTAAAGCATGAGTTCTCTCCCCCAGAGGAGAGCTGGATTATGCAGGCAAGAGTCTGATGGCGCTAATGTGACCCGAGCTGGGTCTCACCGTGCACACAAGTGCGCAATCTAGCTCATAAATGCATCACAGTGTTTTACAAATCACCCACCTCTATCCCCTGAGACGTCTTTAACTGGGGCTTAATGTTGGAAATGAATTCTCCTATGGATCTATTATTCTATCAAAGAGCAGAGAGACGGGACTGGGTTGCACAGTGCTTTCTTAGCGCAGGGCTACATGAGATCATGTAAAAGCTAACAAGGGCTGCTTGGCACGGGTAAGGCAGGTATGAGCTGCAGTTTGACAGAGCAGTTATTCAGGGTCAACTGCTACTGGTGGATTGTTTCTATGAGTGGTGGCAGATTTGACCTTTAACACATAGTAGGTCACCCAGGACTACTTATGTAACGCCAGCTGCTAGACTGAAACCATCCAGTAGCAAGTTCTAGAGACCCTAACCCTATAGGAAACACCACGCATGCTCTTTGCCCCATTTGATATTCTCATCAACAGTGGATGGGGTTCCTAGCTCACCACAACTGCACCAACACCTAATAGTTGCCATTTTTCTGATCACTGCCATTTTAATTGGGGCGAGAGGATAGATTTTTGCTTGCCTTGAACAAATTTGGTCAAGCAGAACTTTCTCTTACATGCCATGACTTGTCCAAGAACAAGTTTCATGTATAACAGTTGAAGATTTTAAATTGTGTATGTGTATGTATGTGTGCAAAGGGCTAGTTGTTGTTCATAGGAAAATATCCCAATGCTTCGTGATAGTTAAAATCAACCTCATTGTTTTCTGAGATGCTTTACTGGGAACCCTGAGTCCTGGGATGAGTGTGGTGTGTCTCAGAGGATGGAGGAGCATGGATCCCACAGCTAAGAGCAATGTGGCACTAACTGGGCTTCTAAGCTGATGCTGAGGGCAGGACATTGGCCTGTAGGGTAAACCCATCGCAGGACATTTCCAAGACAGTCAGCCCTGGTCAGTGAGCAGCCAGGACCTGGGGCTGGGAGGCTGATTGTAGGCACAAATAAATACCTGTTCTTCTTTCTCTGTTTCTCTGCCGGCAGGAAATAAAGAACACACTTTTAGCTAAATGAGAACTGAAGTGTATTGGAGAGGTGCTATAAATTATATGCAGGGCACCAAATAAAATTCAATTTTCAGGTGATGTGAAGGTGTAAGGTTTCTGGAAAAGCTGCTTTGCATATCACAGGCGACAGCAGGCAATGAGGAGGGAGGAAGGGCTGGAGATGAATCTGTCAGGGCGGCTCCTCTAATCACACGACTGCAGTGTTGATCCAGAACACGGCGGCCCATGAAAAATGTCACCGTCCTGTTGCTGGTGCGGGTCTGCCGGCAATTGCAGCCACAGTGGTGCACATAAAGAGCGATAAGGCTTCCACCCTGCCATGCTCATCAGGCTTCCTATTTCCTCCTGCAATTACGCATCAAACTGTTGAGCTTCCCAAGATCCAGCCCAATAAATGGCCTCCAGGCAGAAGGCCGCTTGGCTCGCTGATGAGCTTGCTTCAAAGCTGAGCGCAGACTCCTCACGAATGGGGAAGGCTTCCGAAAATGCGTGAACAAACCCCTCTCAGAGCCCTGAAGCCATGCCCCAGAACTCATCCTCTCATCCTCTCTGCTGAGCCCAATCAGCAGCCAGTCAGTCTAGGGGACACGAGTGGTCACTGCAATGGAGGCACTGGCCAGTGCTCTGCATGCCGGCCTCTCTCTCTAGTATGGTCTGAAGACCAGCTAAGGTGGCTTCTCTGGGAACTGGACACCTCTGACTTAGAAACCCTGGGCGTGGGCCCCAGAATGCCTTGTAAAGTGTATCTCCAGGCAGGAAGCATGGCTTTCAGCCAGACACTCACACTGAGCTGTACCTGTGCCCTCTGGGACTTTTCTCAGGGGGTCACTTACCTGCAGGCTCAGGCAGAGGATAGTGACACAGAGGCTACAGAGGTGATACTTTTTTCTTTTCTTAAATGTTTTATTGTGAATTATGTGATAGTTTACATGGGAGAACATTAGTTTTACATTCATTCTATCGTATATTGTCTCATTGCCATGGTTACAATCCCCTCCATGCAATCCTTCTCCCGTACCCCCCAGATCTTCAGCACACAGTCGCTCTCCCTTTCTGGATCTAAAGTCTTCAGCTGCTCCATCACTCCACGTCATCATCTCTGCCTCCATTTCAGGCATCACTGCTTCTCTGGGTAGGGTCCCGCTCTCTGCTCTTCTCCCTTGATGGTCCTAGGGACCTCTGGTCCTAGACTGAAAAGTTAATCACTCCCCTCCTTGCTATAAAACGTCTACCTTTACATTTCCGACCCTCACAATCAGTCCTGATAACAATTATTCACTGTTGTATCACAAGAGACCCATCTGTAGTTCATTGCATCAGCCCTGCCTAGACAGATTGAATGCTACTCACTGGAGATTCTACCTTCTTCCAGGCCCTCTGGGTCTAGATTTCCTCTTGAAAGCTTGTAAGCCAGTCACTTCTTGCCTTTGTAGCCCCCAACCCCCCTTTTTGGGTAGCCAATGTCCAAGTTGCCCATCCCTGTCTACTCTGTGTGTGGAGGGGGTAGGAATGATTCTTGCTGAAAGGACTTGTTCCCAAAGGTAACACTTTTGAAGACTCCATCTATCCATCTTCCATCTACCATCCATCCATCCATCCATCATCCATCCATCCACTCATCAATACATCTATCATCAATGTATTGTCCTCCCACTATCCATCCATTGATTCATTATCCACCCACCATCCATCCATCCATCCACTCATTATCAATACATCTATCATCAACGTATCTATCATCTTCTCATTACCCATCCATCCTCTCACCCTCTGCCCCAAATGCCACCGAGTCAATTCCAGTTTATAATGACTATATATAGGGTTTCTGAGGCTGTATATCTTTATGGGGAGTAGATCTTTATTCTGAGGAACAGCTGGTGGGTTTGAACTGCCAATCTATTGATTATCAGACCAGTGCTTACCCTAAAGTGTCTCCAGAGCTTCTTATTCGTTCAACTACCCACCCATTAATCCATCCATTCATCTACTCACTCATTTACCAATAATCCAAGTATCCACATAGCTTCCAGCAATTATCAATCTATCCATCCATCCACCATCCATTATTTATACACCCATGTTGCCATATGCTCATCTACCCTTCTACCCACTCATCTACCCACCTATGAATCCATCCATCCATCCATCCATCCACTCATCTGCCCACTCGTTAGTCCATCCTTCCATATACTCATCCATGCATCCATCCATTCTTTCATCACCCACCCATCATTCCCCCTGCCCACGCATCCACTTCCATCTATCTAACCAACAGACAGATATTGAACCCCAACTTGCTGCCTGATATGGGAGACACATGGATGAAAACCTCACTGCACACTGAGCTCTGGACAGTATCGGGCATACAGTTGTCCATAAAGAAATGTTCTTATCACTCAGGAGGAGGGAAATGGGATGGTCAGGGTGTGTGGGCTCTGGGATGAGCTTCTGCCATTTGCTAGCTGTGTGAGTTCGAGAGTGCCAAGTCAGCTCTCCGAGTCTCAAATTTCTTATATTTGTAAGATATAGATGACAATGGTTTCTCTTCTGCTGTTTATGAAGTCTAAATGAGTCAATCTACAGAGAACTCTTAGAACAACATGTAGAAAGTAAGTGGCGAATATCAGTTGCTACTACAGCTATTTTATCATCAATCTTGGTGAACAAGGCATTCAGTCTAGAAAGTGCAGATAAATACAAATAAGAAGATAATTTCTGTAGACGGGGAATAACACCAAAAAGACAAATTCACTGCCATCACGTTGATTCCAAGTGACTCCAGAGGACAGAGCTGAACTGTGCCTTAGGGTATCTGAGACTGTAAATCTTTACGGGAGCAGACAACCTCATCTTTCTCCCATGGAACAGCTGGTGGGTTTGAATCACTAATCTTGTGGTTAGCAGATCAAGGTTTATAAAAGAGGTTGTTGTTAAGTGTTGAGTTGGCTCTGAACCACAGTGGCCCTGCATATGGTTTCCAAGGAGTGCTGGTGGATTTGAACCACCAACCTGTGGTTAGCAGTTCAGTGCTTTTCATATAGCACCACACCAGGGATCCATAAAATGGACAGAAGGATCCAAATACACTGAGAATCCGGGATAAACAGATCTCAGTCTGCATACCACTATCCATGGAACATAGTAGCAATCATTATTAACTTTGCCATTTATGTATTTAACTTTCTGTTAAAGGATGGAGGCCTGGGGTGGTGCTGTGGGATAAAGCACTAGACTACAGGGTCAGTTTGAACAACAAGGTCAGTTTGTTGTTAAGTGCCATCGAATTGGTTCCAACTCACAGCAACCCTGTATAGGGTTTCCGGGAGCAGCTGGTGAGCTAGCTTGAACTGCCAACCTTGGGATTCAAACTGACCTTTCAGTCCAGTGCATTAACCAGCAGTGCCACACCAGGATTCCAACAACAATATTATAGGCTATGCAAACCACAAATGTCCAGCTCAGTGAATTTTCAAAGCAAACACACCAGGTACCTGTATCTAAGCCAAGATGAGCATACACTAGGACAACAGAAGCCCCTCCCAAAGTGTCCACCATGCAGACTTCTATCAGCGGATTGGACCATGGCCCCAATCTCCAAAAATTAAGACCCATCCCTGGACAGACAAAGCAGTCTCAGCTATATGAGGATGGAAAACAAGCCAGCAAACCAATGCATGATGGGCCTTGCGTGAACCTGCCCCCCACTGTCAAGTCACCAAGCCAGAGGGTCCCCAGTCTGACTCAGGATCAGCAGCTGCTTCCTGCTTGGGGTCCTGGCCTCTCCCCCAGTGAATGCAGCCAAGGACTGGTTGAGGAATCGGGAAATGTCTTGCGAGTCCCTCTTCTCTGAGATTTGGCCCCTCGTGCCCCTAGCTTTATGGCTGGCCTTCTGATGTGTTCAGAACCCACCCATCCATTTCTCTCTTTTTCTCTTCTTTTGTCCTTCTCCTTCCCTCCACCACTCCCTCCCTCCTTTCCATTTCTCCCTTTAGCCCTTCCTTTTTAGCGATCAATACAGTATTTTTTGTTGAGTTAATCTGATACCAGCCACTCTACCATACTGGAACTGGAAATCCAAACGTTGACATATGGACTCACTGCCTGGAGTGAGGAATGTATGGGGTGAGGGCTGCTAGACCACTTTTAGGACGACCACCATGGAAACTGGTCTAAGGTTGCCACTCTAGGCAGGAGGCAGAGACTGGCTCACACTCCCCAAAAGCCACAGAACACGGGAAGTAGCAGCTGTCAATGCGGGGATGGCGGTGTCAGGTGGTCGAGGGTAGGAGAGTGATGGAGATGCAGCTAAGCAGGCTGGAGGGTCATGTGGTTCAAGACACCTCAGGTGGAATCCAGTTTAAGATTAATCCAAGATGGCATGTAAACCCAGCATCAGAGAAGGTGAAGTTCTGATTATATCCCAGCAGAAGAGTTGCACATGCTTTTGGCCTTTGGAACCTGCCTGTGCTAGAGAAAGACGTATTCCAGCCTGACCAGCCCTGGAGAGCAGGCCCATGCAGTTCACTCAATGAGACTGTACCGTAAACAGCGCTTGGCTCGGTGGGCAGGGCCAGGCTACCACCGATACACAACCTGGGGCTCCTGACACAACGTCGTGCAAAGGGTCTCCTGCGTAATGCTGGAGTGACAGAGCTACACCCCAGAGCCCAGCGCACATCCATGTTCCCATCTCCACCTTTAAAAAATGCAGCAGGGAGCTATCCATGTAAGTGGCTTCAAAGTTGTTTTTAATTGCTTGTTCCGAAGATGCCAGCTCTGAAGGCACTTGCTTTCTGCATTTTCTTCTCCCTAATTAGACTCGGAATCGCTAGCTCATATACAGTGCTCATTTCAGTCAGAAATGAATGACAAGAACATCATTAGAGGAGTCCACCACCTACACAGAACATGGGCCCCAACAGCAGGAAAAAATTACTAACAATTAGTCCAGGCCTGCATAGCTGGTTTTACAGAAAAAGTCACAAGCCAGATCCTTCTGTAGAAGAATGTCTTTATTTAGAAATACGGAAGACCTAAAACCATCTCTGAATTCTGACCGTATACTTCTGAGACAATCCTGAATCAAGACTTGACAGAAACATTGTGCTTTGGCCCCAATTCCTGCCAGGAAATTGCTTGGCTAAAGCCCCCGTGCCACCCCCACAAGAGTTATCTTTGATAACGCGGCAGCCCTGAAATCTCCAGAAACCAGGGAAGGCCAGCCTGCTCTGCGCGACCACAGGCTCTTTGAGTATTTCTGTGGCATCGTAATTGGGAGCTACCGAGTCACACACACAATGGGAACACAGGTGATCAGGAGAAATGGGCCAAGGGGCAGAGCTGAGCATGCTCAGAGGATCAGAAGTGACCAAGACCCTGGAACACACTGCACACATCACAGACCACTGCTGTCCAGAGTTCCTGCTGCTAATCGTGGAAAGGTGCATTTTGGAAGCTCCAGATGGGCCCACCACCCACCTGTCAGTGTTTCCTGCTACGGTGACTTGCTGGGATGCTAAAAGCTATATTACTAATATTTCAAATACCAGCATGGTGGGCAGGTTCCAGTGAGCTTGTAGACTAGGAAAAAAGCTGGTGATTATTGTGAAAACAAGCCAATGAAGACCCTATGGATCATTGTTGTTGTTGTTGTTAAGTGCCGTCGAATTGGTTCTGATGCACAGTGACCCTGTATAGGGTTTCTGAGGAGCAGCTGGTGAGCTTGAACCGCCGACCTTGCAGTTCAATCAGCTTTGCAGTCTGGTGCGTTTACCCACAGCACCACACCAGGACTCCTTACTTGTGTGCTAATACAGACTCTGACTCTCAGGACGGACCAATCGCTGGAGACAGGCATCATGCTTAATAAAGTGGAACACCAGTGAAGGTGGTGACTGGGCATGGCTCCTTCGGTGTACATCAGGTCCCCGTGGGTGGAGCCTACCCTAACACAACTCACAAATTAGTGTGGAGATGAGTTACTGATAGCATGTTATGCTAGGATAGGAAAACAATCCACTATATGTCCCTACCCCAAACCCAACCCAACCCACCACTGTTGAGCGGATTCTGGCTCGTAGCAGCCCGGAGGCAAAGGACTGGCCCAGGCTGTCGTCTTTATGGAAGCAGCCTGACAACCCTGTCTCCTTTGTCATTGCTGGTATGTTCAGCAGCTGAGGGCTTTAATCAACGTGCCACCAGGATTTCTTCTGTGCCTACACTTTCCTAGATTCCTCACTTTTAGTGTATTAAAGCCCAAGTATTTTCCAGAAAAAAACTTCTATCATAATCCAACAGATTACAACTCCTAGCTCTGTAGAGAAATGAGATCATTCCCTAAACTGTCCAATTTAAAACAAAAAAGGAGCAACATACATTAATTATAGTGCACGCTCATTTTACTGCTTTTTTAAAATCATGGGATGAATATATCATCCACATGTTTTCTAACTGCAGGAATCAGCAGGGATTGAAATTCCTCGGTCGCCATTTGTGGCTGTGATTTCCATTATGTTGTATCACACACTGTCCATGGTATGGATGACAGTTCAAGAGCATGGGGAGTGTCTATGACCGGCCATCTGGAAATGGAACGGTGCCACAGGAGCAGAAAGTGTGCGAATTGTGTATTGGGCATGTACACTGCTTGTCTGTGTGTGTGGGATATGTGCACACCTGTGCATGTGATGTGTGTACACACATGTTCACATGGTGTGCGTACATACATAAGTACATGTGTGTGGTCACACAGGGGCAGTATGTGTGCACACCTGTGCATGTGATGTATGTACACACATGTCCACACATGTACATACATAAGTACATGTGGGTGGTCACACAGGGGCAGCATATGTGCACACCTGTGCATGTGATGTGTGTACATGCATGTTGACACTATATCTGCACATATATGCACATGTGCATGGCCATGCATAGGGGCAGTGTGCATATATGTGTCTCATGTGTGGACATGTGTATTGACATTGTATCTACACATATAGACACACACATGTGGTCACACACAGGGACAATGCATGTGCACATCTGAGAATGTGATGTGTGTATGTGTGTGTTGATATTGTGTCTGCACATGTCTAAGCACATGCGTGTGGCCACACACAGGAGCAATGGGATGGGAAGCTGAGGTGCAGACAGAACCAGGTGGGCAGCTTTCAGCAGTGATCATTCAGTGTGGCCGCCTGTGGATGCAGCCAGAGGCAAGGACACATTTCATTAGAGCCCAGTAAAGCTCTACTAATGAAGCAGAAATAAAAGAGTTTAGGCATGTAGGTCTAGAAGTGAGAAAAACACAATGACAAATGTACCTGCCAGGTTAAGGAAGGGACACCATATTTAGCAGCAGACGCCCCACACCACTGCTGCTCAAGTGCTCGCTGCTCATCAGCACACACACAGTGTTACCCAACACCGGGATTGGGTGCAGACACACCGCGCACACCACCCTGCCTGGCTTGCACTCCGGACGTGCTGCAATATGTCAACCAGGTGAAGGTGAAGCACCCAATACAGGCCTCCTTAACATAACAAAAGAAGCCCCCCATTTCTAGATAGAACCCATTACAAGTACAGGATCAGGGCTTCAATCCTTTTTGGGGCACAATGAAATCCCCAATAGGGTGCCTGACAGAAAGTCCCTTCTACTGATGGGCCTCACAGTCTCCAGAGCTGGAACACCTACAGTGGCACTGAGAGGACAGACACAGTACCCATGGCATCGAGCAGATGGGCATTCATCGGGGCGCTGACTTCACTGGTGGTCACCTAAATTCGGAGTTATCCAAAGATCAGAATAGCCAGCCAGACACAGAGGGGAGACAGATGCCACGTGAAGACCTGCCTACCAGTAATGAATGCCAAGATTCACCACAGCTACAGGAACTAGGAGAAAGACCACTGAAGAATCTCCACAGCCCAGAGCTGAAAGAGGAGGCATTTCTGTGGGGCTGAGCTGTCCCGACAGCAGTAATCTGAAGTCCTGGGACACTCATACTCATAGATGGTTTTGCTAGACAGTAACATAAGTGCTGGAGTCCTGGTGTGGTGCTATGAATAAAGCACTGGACCACAAGATCGGTTTGAATCACAAGGGTCGGCAGTTCAAACTCACCAGCCGTTGCTTGGAAACCCTATACAGAGTCGTTATGAGTTGGAACCGACTCAATGGTACACAACAACAAAAGTATTACTATTACCCCGTTTCACAGATAGGAAATCAGAGTTCTGGGGGGAAACTGGCTCATCCATGATCCTGCTCAGAAAACGTCAGGGCTAAAATGCTAATTCATCAACTGACTGTCTCTGGGATGGTGATTCTGTGCACTCCTTCCATCATGCTTTGATTCTTCCTGCTTCATTTTGCAGTGTTGTAACTAAAAGCTAGAATCTTTTCTTCAGTCCTTTTAGCTTGCAAAACGCTGAGTGTTCTTCTTCAACTTAGATTTTTTAACCCTATTTCACTGTATCATAAAATAAGATGGCATTTGACCATTCCAGGAGGTAGCATACAATCAAGAATCGATGGTACAGAAGGGAGCTGCTCAGCCTGCACTGAAGGCATTAGTGAAAACCAAGGCTCCAGGAACTGATGGAACACCAGTTGAGACACTTCAACAAATGAACACGACACTAAAAGTGCTTGTCGTCTATGCCAAGGAATCTGGAAGACAGCTATTTGGCTAACCAACTGGACAGGACCATTCCTATGAAAGGTGATCCAATGCAATGCAGAAATTATCAAACAATATCATTTATATTATGTGCAAGCAAATGTTTGCTGAAGATAATTAAACAGTGGCTGCAGCCGTACATTGATAAGAAAAATGCCAGAAATTCAAGCTGGATTCAGACGAGGATGTGGCATATGAGATACCATTGCTGATGTCAGGTGGACCCTAGTTGAAAGCAGGGACTGCTGGGAAGATGTCTACTCGTATATTTACTTCTCAAAAGTGCAAAAGCATTAGAGTGTGTGGATCACGACAAAGCAGGAATAACAATTTAAAAATGGAAATTCCAGAACATTGAATCGTGCTCATGAGGAACCTGCACACGGACCAAGAAGCAGACATTGAAACAGAAGAGGGGACACTGAGGCGTTCAAACTCAGGAGAGGTGTGTGGGCCAGGATTGTATCTTTGCACCCTACTTATGCAATAGGAGAAGCTGGAACCCATGAAAAAGAACGCAGCTGCTGGATTGGATGATGACTCATTAATAATCTTTCGTGCTGAGAGCCAAGAGGACTCAGAGCACTTATTGATGAAGATCAAAGAGCACAGCAGCCTGTATAGATTATACCTCAACAAAATGAAAACAAAAATCCGTACCCTAAGCCAATGAGCAACATCATGGTAAACAGAGAAAATACTGAAGTGGTTAAGGATTTCATTTTACTTGGATCCACAATAGACACCCATGGAAGCAGCAGTCAGGAAACCAAACACCATATGGCACTAGGAAATCTGTGGAGAAAGGCCTCTTTTAAAGTGTTAAAAAAGTTGAAGATAATCAGTTTGAGGACTAATGTGTGCCTGAGATTTTTCCACCGCCTTCTGTGCTTGTGAAAGCTGGACAAGGAATACAGAAGATGAAGAAGGAAGTATCACGAATCTGCTGAGAAAAGTGGAGGGTCAGTGGGAAAGAGGAGGACTCCTAAGGACATGAACAGACACAGCTGTTACACCAATGGGCGCAAACTCAGCAATGGATGAGGTGTGGCCCAGGACCAGGCAGTGTTTTGTTCTCTACCACCGGGTCCAAAGTCATCTCCAACCATCCACACAGCCAACCCTACTGACAGTCAGACAGACAGACAAAGATGTCCAGTTCTTCCCCTGGAGACCTGCCATTTGTTAAAGCCGTGAGCCAGCGGGCCTGAGCGCATGGGATGTCGGCACATGAGGGAATATCTCAGCCCTGTTTGCACTGCTGGTTCAGTGGTGTTGAGAGCTTTCACCATGATTCCCGGGCTTCATCCCCTCTGTTTCTAGATTTTTCCATTGTCCTCAATGGAAGCTCAGTGTTCTGTAAGCAATGATGTCCGTATCTGTTGTTTCTGTGTGACACCAAGTCAAAGCCCACTCGAGATGACCCTGAAGGCCAGAGCAGAGCTGGCCCTGAGTAGAGCTGTAAGGCCGGTAGTTCGAGCCTATCAGCTGCTCTGATGGAGACAGATGAGTGTCTGCCTGCTCCATAAAGATTTCCAGTCTCAGAAACTCTACATAGGGTCGCTGTATGTTGTTGTTAAGTACCGTCAAGTTGGTTCTGACCCATAGTGATCCTGTATAGGGTTTCCGAGGAGTAGCTGGTGACCTTGAACAACTGACCTTTCAGTTCACACAGACTTTGCAGTCCAGCACATTAACCCACAGTCACAAGGTTGCTATATAGGCAGTGGACTTTTGTTTTATCCCTTAAAAAAAAAAAAAATCTTTTACAAAAGCAGATTACAGCCAGGGAAACCCTATGGGGCAGTTGTACTCTCATGAATTTCAGTCAGCTAGAACCCCCAACAACCTCTGAAACACAGAGACTGCAGACTGTTCTGCCCCAGGGCCTGGGAGGAACCAGCAGGGTGGCCCCAGAAGAGGAAGTGTCCAGGCCTGCGGAGGAGGGCTGGTGAATCAGGACCACTGCCACAGGATGGAGGGAAAGGGGGCCGCCACCAAGAGTTTGCATGTAAGAGGGAACTTTCTTCCAACCATCTCTCCAGGAGGCAGTGGGCTCAGGGAGGCTGGGGGACATTCCCACAGTCACACCAGAGCACGGTTCAGGCCTCATCCACTTTCCCAAGCGGCTGTGTCTTGTGGTGTCTATTCACTTTTCTGTGCCGCTGCCCACCAGGCCTGTCTCTGGGGTTAACAGCCCCCCAACCCCCAAAGGCCCACTACTCTCTCCCTTACAGGTCAGTCTCAGTACTCACTGCCTCCTTACTTGTTTTAGCTCAAAACTTTCTCTGCAGCAAAAAGAGCCCGTAGGAGTTTCTGGTCATGGCACAGACTGGAGCACACACACCCACGCTGAAAAGTGGCTTCTGGCATCCCTGGCACCTTTGAAGAATCCCCTGGGTGCCCACCCTGCAAGCAGCTGATGTTCCACGGGAATGACACCACTTGACCCTTGGGACACTGTCTATTTGAAAACAAAAATGCCTGGGATGAGAGAAAGCGCCTGGTTTGAGCATCTGCAAAGACCTGCCTGGGGCTCAGGTGCCTGCATGTACTGAGGCAGCCATCTTCGGCCAGGCTGGGCCTAACACAGTCTCATAGTTAGCCACACTGGACAAGGCCAAAGATGGATTCGTGGGAAACTGACAGTTCCTCATTGCGATGGGACACAGGTGACAAGGGCTGCCCTATGAAAGTATGGGACCCACAAAAGGAGTGTCCTCCTCAGTCTCACTGACTGGAACCCCTGGTGTTGTGGGTGGACAGGTGTGGATGTATGGGTTTATGGATGGAAGGATGGATGGGAGACGGATGGATGCATACATGCATGGATGGGCAGGTAGATGGGTGGGCAGTTAAGTGGATGGATTGGTGGACAGGTGGGTGAGTGGGTGGATGGATGGATGATGGATGGATGAATGAATGCAGATGATGGGTGGGCAGGCGGGTGGTGGATGGATGATGGATGGTAAATGGGTGGGTGGATTGGTGAATGCGCAGGTGGGTGGATGGATGGATGATGGATGGGTGGATGGATGGATGATGGATGGGTGGATTGATGAATGGGTGGGTGGGTGTGTTGATGTATAGGTAAACGTGTGAGGTTATGGACAATGGGTAGATGGGTGGCAGGGTTGACAAGCGAGTGGGCAGATGAGTGGATGGATGGGTGAGAAGGTGCGTGAGTGACTCACAGGAAAGTACCACAGTACCATTGGGATCTCGGCAGCTTCCAGACCATGTGACTCCATAGTGGAAAAGTCAGTTTTCATCAGGTGACTCGGCTCTTAGGACTTAGGTCCCTGCTCTACTCTGGGCTTTGTGCCCTCCTTGGGTTCCCTACTTCTACCTCGGGGGAGAGGTGATGGTTGTTCTAACCAAAAGGCAACGATGGAATGAGAAAATGCAAGGCTATCACTTAGCACCACCTGGGGTTCTGTAAGCCCAGCATTCACTCTGAAGACGACTTTTCTGAAATTGGCCATTGCTCCAACCTTGCTGCACGTCTGCAGCTGCTTCACTCAGCCTACTTTCAAAGCCTCCAAACTGGGCCTGCTAGAAAGTGTATGAATCCCAGGGCCTTGGTGAGGTCACAGTGGTCAATGACAGGGGCCAGTATCTGTTAGCAGGATTTCTACAACTTGCTTGTCTCATACACAGTGACTTTCACGGACTCGGGAGGTGCACGGCGGCTCTTAGCCTATTTCTCCTTACAAATAGTTGCACAAACCACTCACTCAGGTAACAAACTGACACAAAGGAGCATCTCAGGACCACCTGGGTTGTAGGATCAGGTGTCCAACCTGGCTCTGGGTGGAGGGGGAATGCCCAGTCTGTGACAATGGTCCTCCAAACCCCTGGTGTTGTGATGCTCAGTTGTCAACTTGCAGCTTTGTTGTTGTTACTGTGTGGAGTGCCGTTGAGTTGGTTCTGACACATAGTGACTTTCTACAGAATTTCTGAGGAGCAGTTGGTGGGTTTGAACCACTGACCTTTTGGTTAGAAGTCCAGTGCTTAGGCTACAGTGGGATACCAGGATTCCCTTGCAGCTTCAGAAGGGTACCATTTGTTCTGGATGAACTGTCTGGTCTGGAAACATGTCCAGAGCATCATTTCATTCCTCCTAGAGAGGGAGGCATGATACATCCAGAGCAGGAAAGGCGTCCAGTTCTGACTCTGGTTGCAGGTCGGGAGAAGCTAAAGGTTAAGGTCACTCCGTTTATGCCCACGGGAAGTCCTCTCCTCAAAGCTCCCTGGGTTTTTTTCCATCCATGCCAGACAGAGCTGAGCCTTGCAAGGTACAAACATCTTGAAAATGTACACAATGCATTCTTTTGACAAAACTACCCAGCAATTTTTCTAAACTGAATGGTTTCCAGAGCCTTAAATGCTACTTTAAAGAGTGGGGAAGCCTGGGGGTTTCAGCATCTTTGAAAGAAGAAGTCTGTATACCTGATGCCCAGCCCCCAGGGGCCCCATTACCTGGGTCGCCATCTGGCTGCGATCCTTTAAAGCAAGCTAGGGGGAGAGACAGTGATCACAGAAAAACGTCCATTCGAAAAACACTGGAAAGCGGCCCACCCTCCAGTCTGCCAGGGGCCCCATCAGAGCAAGCTTCACCATCTAACTGGGCATTCAATACAGAAATAAGTGGAACCCAAGAGAAGCTATAACAAAGAATGCAGCTCACCACCCTCCTACTTTCACAGGGTCCTAATGTGTTACCAAACAGAACACCAAACCAGGTGTGGCCCACACCAACGTATGGCGACCCTGCATGCATCAGAGCAGGGCTGCGCTCTGTAAGGTTTTTAATGGATGGGTTTTCAGAAACGGATCACCAGGCCTTTCCTCTGAGGAACATCTGGGTGGACTCCAACCTCTGACCTTTGGGTTAGCACCCAGGGACCTGACTACCCACAGGACCTGGTTGACTCTGTTCCCCTGGACCAAGCTCAGGTGCTTGGGCTCCACGTGGAAAGAGCAGTGTCTGTAGGAAAGACAAGTTTAACTTTCTTCTTCTGTTAAATCAGAATTGAGGTCTAGTGTACATCAGGAGCCCTGGAAGTGTAATGGATTCATTGCTGAGTTGCTAACCGAAAGACTGGCGGTTCAAACCCACCAGCTGCTGTGTGAGAAAGATGAGGCAGTCTGTGAAGTTCATTGCTGTGGGTTTGGTTTATAGCATTCCTGCAGCAAAGAGCCCTGGTCTTCCAATGAAAGCCCAGTGGGTTAGTACATATGTGTATACCTGTGTAGGACTCCCGGCGTGGTGCTGTAGGAAAAGCATTGGACTGCTAACTGCAAGGTTGGTGGTTCAAACTCACCAGCTGCTCTTGGAAACACTACCCACCATAATTATGAGTTAGAACCAATTTGATGGCATTTAACAAGAGCAACAAAAAATATCTATAAAAACAACACCCCATTCCCAGCACTCCAGAAGATTCCTTTAAGGCCCTTACCCATAAATACTGTCTACCAGGGGACCCCCTCCCCTACTCTACTGCCATCAACTGATAGATCTGGTCGAATAATGCTCCCTCCATCCCAGAAGGTCCACGTCCTAATCTCAGGACCTATGACTGTAACTTAGACAACAAAGTGCAATGACATTCAGGAGCAGGGAAGAGTGGGGAGGGGCTCAGGGCCACCTGAGGCTGGGCAGGGTCTTTTGTAGGAGGTAGTATGAAAGCAGCAGTCTTAGTGTCTCAACAAGGTGCTCACAGGGATCTGTGAGAAAGGGGCCCTTGCTCCGTCGATCACACTGGGTGTCCAGGCAGAGTGGCGCTGAGAACCCAGCTTATAGCTCCGGCTCCTGGCATGCTACCCTCGGCTGGGAATGTCCTTCCTGATCCCTGCAACCCTGCCGCCTTCCACTTCCAGTCTCAGTCCACCTGGCACAGAGCCGGGACTCCGCCTCCCAGGCCCTGTCTTGATGCAATGTCTTTACAGCACCCATACATCGGACACCCACAGAATGCTGGCCTCAGAATGCTTAACACATACATGTGAGTGAACAGACAGTCCACCACTCAGCCGATGGACTAGCCAGTCCCCGCGGACTCCCCACCCCAAACCAACTGTTGGCCAGTCTATTCCAACTCACTGCAACTCTACAGGGCAGAGGGGAGCTGCTCCAGAGATCTTCAAGACTGCAAACCCTTTGTGGGAACAGATAGTTTCATCTTCACTCTTGGAAGCGTTTGGTGGGCTTGAATAGTGACCTTGTGGCTTAGCAGTCCAATGTTTACCCCACCATGCCACCAGGATCCTTCTCCCCACTTCCAGGGATACTTAGATGCCAAAATTGGTAAGCAGTTCAAATCTCAACAGAGATGTTGGAGCCCTTGGAAGCAAAGCACAGAGGAGGATCTGGAAGGGCTAGGTGCAGGCGTCAAACGCATGTAGCCAAAGTGCTTAGATACTGCAAGCTCACTTTTGCCACACCTGCTCCATTCCCTACAGGAGGAGCCTAGGAGGGGGCTGTGAGATGTGTGGACTACGCTACAGACACCCACAAACGCACACACGACCTCACAGCCTCTCTCCCATCTCACACGGCAGAAGATGAACTGGTTTAGTTGTATGAACAAGTGGGGTAGAGCTGGGAGGAGACCCAAAGCTCAGTAGTACTGACTGTGAGAAGCAGATGTCCTCTGCAGGAGAAGACAGTCTGAAGAGGGCCCCCAGGTGCACCTTTGAGGTGGTACGCACGGTCTCACAGAACGGTGATGTGGGATCCGCCATGTCCCCCACCAGGGCAAGGACATGACTGAGTCCGGCAGGGACTTCTCTGTGGTGGAGCATGGGTCACAGGACACCTGTGACCCTAATAGTACCCCACACCCACTGAGTCCACTCTGATTCCTGGAGACCCCACATACTTCACAGTGAAACTGAGCTCCACAGGTTTCCAGTGGCTGTGATCTTACTGATGAACATTGCCTGGTCTTTCTTCCACAACGCCTCTGGGTGGACTGCATTTTGGTTAATAGCCAAGCACATTCATCATTTGCACCTCCCAAGGACCTCTGAAAGCCCAACACTAGGTCTAAAACAAAGAACTGCCCCACACCAAAATCAACCAGATAAAGGTCTTTAGCAGAATCAATAAAATTAATCATCATTCTCTTAGGACTTCTCCTTCCAGGAAGGAATGTCCCCCATGCATGAACCCTGGAAGCCCCCATGTTGGCATTGCCCCTAAAGAGAACTCAGACTAATGGGATGTTTGCTGTTGTCTCAGTCCGAGCGGTATTGTGAATAATCTCATCCCCTCCGCGGACTGTCCCAATCACACTCACGTGTCCCAGGCCCAGGTCTGAGGCAGGTGAACTGAGTACCGTTAACGCCACTGGGTATTTCAGCAAAGGCAAGAAGCGTGAAATGGATCTGATGCTTTGACGCAAAACTGCTCTGCCTTTCTGGAGAAAAGTGAAAGGTGTGAAAATTACACAAATGAACCCAACTTTCCAGAGAAACTCCATTGTTAAAGACTTCAGCAGCTGTCCTCATTGTTTTTGGAAATTAAAACATATCAAAAAAGAAAGAAAAAGAAGGAACACTGAGAGATGGGATAAAAATGGGCAGGAGCCTCGCTGCTCTGCAAGGAGGAAGGGGGAGGGGTGTGGGGCAGCGGCAGCCAGAACCACCACCTTCCCTAGTCACCAGCCAAGCCCTCTCGTCTCATCTCTTCCCTGCCGAGAGTCCCCCTAGGGATTTGGGGGCTGCATTTTCAGTCAGTGGCATGTGAAAAGACACAATCTGTTCATTAGCCCTTAACTGTGTGGTTGTCAGTCACCTAATGGCGTCAATAAAATATAATTAATTAAGAATAACATGGGAGACATTTACATGAGTCGGGAACTGGGGATTGAGATTTCTATTTTTTATCTGATCCACTGTGTCTACCAGCCTTTGTTGTTGGACTTCGATAAAGGGGCAAGTTGCTCCATGGCCAAAGGCTTTCCTCTTGGGTTTCATGAGTTACCCCAAGTAGATTCCACCTCACAGCGACCCGGCAGAACCAAGCAGAATGAGTTCCAGGACGTGTCCCAAGGTGCCCACTTTACAGATGCAGAGGCCTCGTGGTTCTCCTGTGGTTACCATAGCAGTCAGTCAGTCCGTCAGTCAGTCCATCAGTCCGTCAGTCAGTCTGTCAATCATCTGTCAGTTCATCAGTCAGTCAGTCAGTCAGTCAGTCCATCAGTCAGTCCGTCAGCCAGTCAGTCAGTCAGTCAGTCGGTCGGTCGGTCAGTCAGTCAGTCCATCAGTCAATCAGTTCATCCATCCATCTGTCAATCAGCCAGTCAGTCCATCAGTCAGTCAGCCAGTCCATCAGTCAGTCCGTCAGTCCATCAGTCAGTCAGTCTGTCAGTCTGTCAGTTAGTCCATCAGTCAATCAGTCAGTCCATCAGTCAGTCTGTCAGTTGGTCAGTCAGTCGGTCAGTCAATCAGTCCGTCCATCCGTCAATCAGCCAGTCAGTCCATCAGTCAGTCCGTCAGTCTGTCAGTCTGTCAGTCAGTCCATCAATCAGTCAGTCCGTCAGTCCATCAGTTACTCAATCTCAGTCAGTCCATCAAACCACTGCCCCTGAGTCGTTTCCAGCCCACATTGACCCTGTAAGACAGAGGGCTTCTGAGCTGCCATCTTTGTGGGAGCAGACTGCCAAGTCCTGGTTCTGGAAGAATTTCTGGATGGGTTTCAGTTAGTACCTGAGCACTTAACCACTGTGCCACCAGAGTGTCTCTCTATATATTGGTTAGTTGATTGGGTACGTGCTGTGGAGTCGGTTCCGACTTATAGCGACCCTGTACAGGGTTTCTGAGGCTGTAAATCTTTACAGGAGCAGAAAGCCTCATCTTCCTCTCACAGAAAAGCTGGTAGTCTCGAACTGCTAACCTTGAGGTTAACAGCCCGACTCATAACCACTACGCTACCACTTTGATCACTGAGGCAAAATTCATTAATTTTAAAACAAGTAAAGTGGCCCGATTATAATGTCGTTAAGTGCAGTTGAGCCTATTCAGACTCACAGCAACCCTCTATAGAGTTTTCAAGGAGCAGCTGAACAATGGACCCTGTGGTTCAATACACACACACACATATATACACACATACACAATGTGGTTACTCTATGCAATCCAGTCCACTCAGACTCATAGTGAACCTACATAGGATTTATGAGGCTGTTAATCTTTATAGGAGCAGAAAGACTCATCTTTTACCCAGGGAGTGGCTGGTGGGCTTGAACCACCAACCTAGAAGTTAGCTGTCCAGTGCTAAATCCTATAGTCCCACAGTGGGCCCTATTACACACACACACACACATATCCACCATTCCTCTGTCAGTTTGTCACACTGTGGTGGCTTGTGTGTTGCTGTGATTCTGGAAGCTAGGCCACGGGTATTTTAAATACCAGCAGGGTCACCCACAGTGGAAAGGTTTCAGATGAGCTTCCAGATGCAGACAAACTGAAAACCTTATAAACAGCAGTGGAACACTGTCAGATATAGTGCCAGAAGAGGAGCTTCTCAGGTTGGAAGACACTAAAAATGAAACTGGGGAAGACCTGCCTCCTCAAAGCAGAGTTGACCGTGATGACACAAATGGAGTAAAGCCTGTGGGAATAAAACCCGTGGGACCTTCATTTGCTGATGGGGCACAACTCAAAATGAAGAGAAAGAGCAGTAAACATCCATTAATAACTGGAACATGGAAGGTACAAAGTTTGAATCTAGGAAAATTGGAAATTGTCAAAACTGAAATGGAAGGCATAAACATTGATATCCTAGACATTAATGAGCTGAAATAGACTGGTATTGGCCATTTTGAATCTGACAACCACATGGTTTACTATGCTGAGAATGACAAATTGAAGAGGAATGGTGTTGCATTCATCATCAGCAAGAACATTTCAAGATCTGTCTTGAAGTACAATGTTGTCTATAGGATAATATCAATACAGCTACAAGAAAGACCAGTTAATATCACTAATATTCAAATTTACACACCAACCACTAAAGCCAGTGATGACGAAATTGAGGAATTCTAACAAATTCTTCCTTCTGAAATTGACTAATCATGCAATCAAGATGTATTGATCACTACTGGTGATTGGAATACAAAGGTTGGAAACAAAGAGGAAGGATCAGTAGTTGGAAAATATGGCCTTGGTGATAGAAATGATGCTGGAGATCGCATGAAAGAATTTTGCAAGACCAATGATGTCTTCATTGCAAATACCTTTTTTAAACAACAAAAAACATGACTATACACATGGACTTTCCCAGATGGAATACACAGAAATCAAATTGACTACATCTGTGGAAAGAGACGGTGGGAAAGCTCCATATCATCAGTCAAAACAAGGCTAGAGGCAGATTGTGGAACAGACCATCAATTGCTCATATACAAATTCAAACTGAAGCTGAAGAAAATGAAAACAAGTCCATGAGAACCAAAATATGACCTTGAACATATCCCACCTGAATTTAGATATGATCTGAATAACAGATTTGATACATTAGACACTAAAGACTGAAGACCAGGAGAATTATGGGATGACATCAAGAACATCATACAGGAAGAAAGCAAAAGGTCATTAAAAAGACAAGAAAGAAAGAAAAGACCAAACGGATGTCAGAAGAGACTCTGAAACTTGCTCTCCAGTGTAGAGATGGTAAAACAAATAGAAGAAATGAGGAGGTACAAGAAATGAACAGAAAATTACAAAAGGCAGCTTGAGAAGACAAAATCAAATATTACAAGAAAATGTGCAAAGACCTGGAGTTAGAAAACCAAAAGGGAAAAACACGCTCAGCATTTCTCAAGCTGAGGGAACTGAAGTAAAAAATCAAGCCTCACCTTGCAATATTGAGGGATTCTATGGGCAAAATACTGAATGATGCAGAAAGCATCAAAAGAAGCTGGAAGGAATACACAGTCACTGTACCAAAAAGAAATGGTCAATGTTCAGCAACTTCAAAAGGCAGCATATGATTAGGAGCCAATGAAGCTGAAGGAAGAGGTCCAAGTCGCATTGAAGGCATTGACAATGAACAAGGCACCAGGAATTGAAAGTTTTCATCAAAGCGATGTAATTCTGGAGAAAGGAACTCATCTATGCCAAGAAATTTGGAAGACAATTACCTTGCCAAATGACAGGAAACAATGCAAATTTGTGTTCATTCCAAAGAGAGGTGACTCAACAGAATGTAGAAATCACCGGCCAATATCATTAATATAACATACAAGTAAAATTTTGCTAAAGATAATCAAAAACAGCGGCAACAAATACATTGACAGAGAACTTCCAGAGGTTCAAGCTGGATTCAGAAGAGTTTGAGAAACCGGAACGTACTGACCAGTCGTCACTGACCCCAACAAACACACACAACAGGGCAGTAATCATGGCAGGAACCAGCATGAGCACATCTGCCAAGGGCTTTCGTTAACACACTGTTCTTAGGCACTGCAAAGTCCATTCATTCTAAGTCACAGTGACCCTAGTACAACGTACCAACTCTTGTGCCATCTCCACACTCATCGCTACCTTTGAGTCCATTGTTGCCGCCACTGTGTCAGTCAATCATGAAGGGGTCTTCCTCTTTTTCTTGGACTGTCCACTTTACCATGCATGATGCCCTTTAGGGACTGGTCTTGCCTGACAACATGAACCAAGAACTAGAGACAAAGTCTCACTATCCTTGGCTGTACTTCCTCTAAAACAGATTTGTTCATTTTTCTGGCAGTCCATGGTGTATTTGGTATTCTTTGCCAACACCATAATCCAACTGCATCAGTTCTTCTTGGCTCTCCCTTAGTCTTTGTCCAGCTTTCACATGCATATGAGGTGACTGGAAAGATTATGGCTTGGGTCAGGCACACTGGGTATGACAAAAGGGACAGATGCTCAAGGCTGATGCACACCCAGTGCTCTCCTGACAAATGCGGGCTGATGTACCTGTTCTCTGTGCTTTGGGAGAGACTGGGTGGGCAGGGATTGGTAGAAATTGGGGAAGAATTTAACCCACTGTCCATCCTGGAAGGGCTGGCCTCAGGGTGAACTATGGCTTCTGACTTCTGGGGCATACAGGTCAGCCTGGGACCAGAAGTTAATGGTCACTGAGTCCACCCAACCAAGAGTGAATGCAAAACCAACACCATCTGTCCTTTCTGCAGAGTTGGCTTCTAATGGCCAAAGCGATCCTTTTCAGGAATCCTTTTCCACAGTTGGTTTTTAAACAAGAGTATGTGTGACATGTCTAAGACCAGAGAACCACAGGAGAAAGGGGTTACTTTCTAAATGTCCCCACAGGTCTGGAGATCATCCAACAAGAGTCATAATTAGAAGGATGGGCACTCTGGAACACACCCAGACCGATGTGCATGGGGACAGCATGTACGGTGTTCAAGAACTGTCTCAACTACAAGCTGGACTCTCCCCGGCCCCAAGTGTGCACATCTGACCAGGCAGGCACTGCTTCTCCCAAGGATGGGAAGGCATTTCGGGTGGCTGGGGACTTGGTATCCACTGTTTGGGAGGTTAAAGTTGCAGGGACAGGAGAAGGTGGCCATTTGCATGCCTCCTCTAACTGCCCTTCCACTCCCAAAGAGAAATGAGATGGTGACGTGGAAGTGGGTGACCCAACAACATCCTTCTCCTCTGTCTTGGTCCAACTCATATCCTGAAGTCCAGAGTCAGGGGCTCACGCTGGAAAAACAATGCTGCCCCTCACTGTAGAGGTGGTTCACGTATCACTGAAGCCTGGAGAAGGAGCTCAAGCTTGCTTGCTGCCAGTGAGTTGGCCCTGATTCGTGGTGGTCCCGGCCCAGTGGAAGATAATGCTGCCCATCCTGGTCCTCTGCCGTGATGGGCTGGAAGGTACCATTGCTTCACAGGGTTTTCATGGGTGGAACTTGGAGCTGTGTCTCTAGGTCTTTCTTCCTAGTCTGTCTTAACCTGGAAGCTCCTCTGAGACGTGCATAGCATCACACCCATACCCAGTCCTCCCCTAAGAGATGTCTGTACAGGAGGCGTATTGGTGGGGAATCGAACCCAGGTCTCCTGCATGGAAAGCAGGAACTCTACTATCGAGCCACCACTATCCTCACCTTTAATTCACCTTTCTTGCTGTTAAGTGCCTTCCCGTCAGTTCTGACTCAGCAACCCTGGATAGGGTTTCCAAGGAGCGGCTGGTGAATTTAAACCACCAATCTTAAGGTCCAGTGCATCAGCCCACAGTGCCACACCAGGTGGGAAAACCACC
Organism: Chrysochloris asiatica; assembly: GCF_000296735.1. Lineage (NCBI taxonomy): Eukaryota > Metazoa > Chordata > Mammalia > Afrosoricida > Chrysochloridae > Chrysochloris > Chrysochloris asiatica. The sequence continues at coordinate 2,594,091 of NW_006408756.1, forward strand.
CCAGAACATTAGGGTTTCGTTTTTTCCTTTGGTGAAGAGCTTCCTTTGGAACATCACATTGTTCACATGCAATAATCTAGAATAAAAACAATCATTTGTAAAGCAGAACCTTTAGGTCTTCTTTTTCACTCCTGTAAAGAGCGCTCACAGGACATTGTGCAGAAATGTAGGATGGAAATCCATCAGAATGCAAAACCAGAGCTCTGTAAATATTTAAGGCTGGGAAATCTTTCCAGGCACATTATCAGTGCCCAGATAAATAACAGGGACCAACATACCTGAGTGCGCATTCAGCTTCACCGTGGGAACACAGTCCTGGGAGAGAAGTGTGTTTACTCTCACAGCCGAGACAGCCTTGTCTCAGCACCGACAGGACAGGCCTGCACGTGGGGGTCACGCAGTCACTGTACCCACTGTCCACCCCTGGTCACTGCCTTCCTTCTTCAGCGCATGAGTGAGGGCAAGAAAAGGAAATCGCCCTGCAGTGCAGTCAGTGTGCTGAAACAGCAACAGAAATCCAGGTGAGACCGTCAGTCAGTGGTCGGATTCTCGCCTTCCATGCAGGAGATCTGGGTTCAAGTCCTGACCAGTACACCTCATGGGCAGCCACCACCTGCCTCTCAGATGCGGCTTGTATGCTGCTATGACGCTGAATGAGTTTCAGCGGCACTTCCAGACTAAAGTGGAGGAAGAAAGGCCTGGCTATCCACTTCCTAAATGCAGCCAATGAAAAACCTCATGGATCTCAATGGTCTGACCTGGAATTGATCATGGAACTGGCACAGAGCCAGGCAGCATTTCCTTCCAACACAGTGGGGTCTTCATGAACCAGGGCCGATGGGGTGGCAGCTCACAACAATGAGAACCTCATTCATTCATTCATTCATTCATTCACTAAATCTGTCATCCAATAACTAGTTCCTAACAGGCAGAAGCCCAAGGCACCGGAGGCAGAGTCCCTATGCAGGTGAAAATGACTCACTTTTTTATGGAAAACTGGAGTAATTTAAATACTTACATTTAAGTTATTAATATTTTAAAGGGGGAAAAACAAAAAGTAAAAGGGTCATACAAAGATAATGGCAGGCTTTGTCATGTATTAATACCTCGAGGAACACGCAGACACAAGTTCCACCTTCAGTCTTGTCGAGGTAAAATCATTCAGGTCAACCTCCAAAGTCTAAATGGATGGCTGCTCGCCCGCCCACTCGCTTACGCCAACCCTGGTGATGATATGATGGTTAAGCACTTGGCTATTAACTGAAAGGCTGGTGGTTTGAACCCACAAATGGCTCCTCCGGAGAAAGACCTAGTGGAGCCAGGTGGCTTCCCTATTCCCATAAAGATTGTTGTTGTTTTTAAGTGCGTCGAGTTGATTTTGACCCATAGTGACCCTGTATAGGGTTTCCAAAGAGCATCTGGTGAGCTTGAACCACCGACGTTGCAGTTCAAACAGCTTTGCAGTCTGGCGCATTTATCAGATTACAGCCTCGAAAACAGTTTGATGAGGGCAGTTCTACTCTGTCCTATACGGTTGCATGAACTGAATTGACTTGATAGCACGCAAGAACATATACATACACACATACACACAGGTAAGTATCTCTTAACATCCATGATGATACCCTTGCTAAGTGCTGTCCTGTCGGTTCTGACTCAGAGCAACCCTGTGTAGGGGTGGCTGGTGAACTTCAACCCTTGACCTTGCAGTTCAGACTGCCTTTGCAGTCCAGCTCATTACTCTACAGCGCCACACCAGGAATCCAACATCCATGATATGTTCTGTGAATTAGGACTGTTGCACACAGTTCCTGCTGTGGATGCTTCAGGTGTGTGTTCAGCTGGACACTGCCCAGTGGCTGTTAGGCCAGCTACAGGGAATGCCAGCTTGCCTGTTAGAATCTTCCTGGGAAGGGGTTTGTGTGGGTCAAGGGTGTTCAAGGAGGGGCTTGAAGTACTTGGGACAAATGCCATACCATGGGTGCTCTATGTGATCACATTGAGCAAGATACAGGGACTTAGACCTGCTGAGTCGTGGGAGTTTGACGCTGGGCTTCCATCTCTGCAGACTAAGAGACTTCAGGTCCCCATACAGCAGCTGGCAGAAGTGAAGCTCCAACCTCCTGACCAGGCTCTGGTGTTCTGACCCTCAAGACAGCTGGGAGCCCTAGACCATGGAAGTAAAAGACACAGACCTGTGTGTGCATGTGTGCGGACACATAAACTCAAAACCAGACCCACTGAGACTGAGTTGATTCTGAATCACAGCGGCCCTCTAGGGCAGAACTTCTCCATTGGTCTTGGAAGGCTGACTTCTATACAGATGCAGAGTGCTTCATCTTTCTCTCACAGAGCGGCTGGGGTGTAGGAACTGCTAACAAGTTAACAACTGTACCATCATGCCTCCTTGTATGTAGAATCCATGTACGCACAAGTGTGTTACATAACGTCCAATGTCTGGCCACGTCTATACTCCCATAGTTTCTTGTTGTTGTTGTTTTTTAAGGGAAAACAGTGCTCCTTCTGTTTATTAAGGGGCTTCAAAAAGTTCATGGAAAAATTCGATTATCTTTCTATTCCATTTTCTATGAACTTTTTGAAGCTTCCTGCTGCATACATTTATAATAGATAGTATCTGTAGTAAGGAGCTCTGGTAGCACAGTGGTTACGAATCAGGCTGTGAACCTCAAGGTCAGCAATTCAAAATGACCAGCGATTATGCGGGAGAAAGCTGAGGCTTTCTGCTCCCGTAAAGATGTACAGCCTTGGAAACCCTGTGCAGGGTCACTATGAGTAGGAACTGACTCCACAGCACATAACCACCACCAGTATTTGCAGTGCACAGTCCAGAGGCATCAGCCCCCTCCGACCAGCTCCTGG